>NW_020897702.1:8697981-8856667 GCF_003984885.1 Neopelma chrysocephalum | reverse complement strand
AAACCTTCCCCTCCCTTCCCTTTCCCTTCCTTCCCAAACCTTCCCTTCCTTTCCCAAACCTTCCTTTATCAAACCTTCCCTTTCCTTTTTCTCTCTATTATTCTTTTCCTAAAAAAGACTTAATGTAATACAGTTTCTTATTCTATCTCAGCTGTGATTCTACATTTTCCCTCATTAGGACGACATCCTGTATTCCTCGTACCTGTCCCTGAGAGTTTATGCCATACTTTAACACACACTTTGTGGTAAATGTACAACTGTTTCTCAGACTTCTGGAGTACATATCACAGGCTGGAAATTACATAGGTTGAAAGTGGCAGGCGCTATCAATCAATCAATCAATTAATCAATCAATCTATCTATCTATCTATCTACCTATCCAAGAAATACTATAACGTTTCACTGTTTTTTCATGATGTCATAGTTTATAGAATTTTAAAATGTGTATTCTTATAAGAATTATTACATATTTCTTTAACTAGAGCAGCTGAAACTGCATGTAATATTATGTCTGTGTCCGTCTGTGATTGAAATGACAAACGAGGTTTTTATGTTGTATAATTTTCAGTTATGTAATTCCAGTTTCCTTCAATCTCTCTTCTCACTGTTATGCATTGCTCCCCAAATAATAGGTATTTATGATTGTCATCTCTACACTGTACCTCCTATGTTCTACCTGCCCTTCTTGGTTCAATAAAATGCATTCTCATACTCACTTTGCCCATTTTTTTCTTGTTCTATAAACTCAATCTTCCCTTTGCTTTCCAAGCTTTTCTTTTTCACACTGATGCTACTCTAGTGTGACCCTAAAGGTGGTGAGAGGTGGGTTAGCTAAACTGTACTTCTGGGCCCCTCAAAGAAAGCAAAAGTATTTGTATCATAGTAATGACTTAGAGACCTAATTTTAACTTCTGAGCTGTGAAGGTCAGAAGGAGGAGGAAACAAAGCTAACAGGAAAGAATGGCTATACATAGGATTCCTTGGCATAGTCTTATCTAAGTATACAGAGAAAAGTTATGGTATCAATACTTTCTTTGAGTGCAAAACACCTAATCAACCTCCTGCTATCATGCAAGGACATTGCTACATCCAAATACATTCTTGTAGGGCTTTAAAAAAATGTTGGTCAATTTTGTTGAGTGTTTATTGCATTCATACTTTCTCCTTACTTCTAGCTGCTGCAGTTGGTTTTATTTTATTTTGGAGAGAGCTTTATGTTCTCTCAGAGCATGTCTTGATAAAAATCAGATAATTCCGTTGCTTTCCCGAAGTGTTTTCAGTCTAATTTCAGACATGACATGGTGAAGAGCATAATAAAACTTAGCAGAAAGAGACAGAGAGAAAACCAAAGAGTTCAGTAATAAGAGATTACATGGTTTTCCAGTAGAGTCTAATACACACAGCGGTGAAGCAAGTTTAAAATGAAACCACAGTAAACAACTGCTTTCTTGCTGATATCACTGGGAAAATAAGCACTTCTAAAACTATGTTATTTTTGTACAAACAGATTATTCACAAGCACATCCAACATGATATCAGGAAAATGCCAGGAATAATGAAAGGAAAACCTTAAACTCATTTGTCTGTCAGAGCCTTTTCTTTTTTTAAAGCTGATCATACAGCTCATCAGATGGAAGGCTCTTGCCATAGAAGAGACAATCATTTTTGCAGCTGGGGCAGCTCCACTTGCCACATGTGTTTTTGGGAAAGGGGAAGAAATGCCTGTGAGGGGCTGTTGCTGCAAGGTGCTTGATCCAATCCAACAGGCAATCAACAACATGCTTAGTTTGACCTTTCCTGTGGGCAGCTGCTTGTATCCTGGGTTGGATTTGACTACAGGGTACAGCACCTCATAGAATAAGACCTTCACATTTCTGATCCTAGTTTAGAAAGCATGAGCATAAAGAAATTTTGTGCTCATGAAGTTTGGGGATGATACTGTAATTGAAAATTAATATTCTCCTCCTCCCCCCCCCAAATTAGGGCCTCAGAAGAAAAAAAATGAAGTGCTATAAAGCTAGTAAAAATTGGTTTTATTATCAATTAAAATTTCTAAAATTAACTTAAATTTCTGTAAGAGAAGCAGTTAACATCCTGGCTACAAACAGGGTACAGACAAGTTAAAAGAACAGGGCTGTCCACAAAGACTTTCAGCTATGCAACAACACAAGAAAAATGTATTTCCAGCAGCTGGTCTCAGGATTTCTTTTACTATTCCAATAAATAAAACCAGGGGTCTCTTGGGTGTTTAGGGCCCAGGAGATAACAGCAGAGCAGAATAATAATGAGTGCTGCTAACTTCTTTCATCACACAGTAGTTGATAAAAAAAGAAAAAAGAAAGAATTATAAAAGGCCCTGGGCAAAATTTGAGCTATGTACTTCGCTGATGAACAGCGCAGTGAGCTGGAGTTGTCTGAGCATGGATTTTTTCTAGTAGAGCTAGAGGTAAATGACTTTGTCATCCATTACACTTTCCCAGCTTTCTTAGATTTCCTTACTGGAAGGAAGCCAGGACGTTATGGGGAGTGGGAGGGTTGTTATGTGCATAGAATGAACAAGAAAATCTCCTGTCTCGGGATGAGCCACACACTGCCTGGAGCTGAAAGACACAAATTCAAGCCTGTTCTCTACCAGTCTCCTGCCTGCAGACAGCAGCCACCAGGCTGTAATCCTATGTGTCCCTTTCATATTGTTGCTGTTATAGTGTAAATATATTCTAGTGTGTAAATACACAGATGGATCACATGAGTATCTCTGAGGACTGCTCTCTCCCCGGCCTATAGGATAACCCATGGAAGGTGTGACTGTTTCTCTCCCTTGGAATTTTCCTCCTTATCACTCACTGATGGGATGGGAAAGTGCCCTGGGTCACACAAAAGGGATACAGGCTTGAGGCTGCACAAGCCTGCCATCCTCCAGGGCTGATCGACCCTTCAGTCAAACAGAGTTTGACCAAACTAGTGGTTTATCCCATATTAGAAGCTGGAGTGAGTGTTGTGTGGAAGTAGCTCTGAAATGCATTCCAGCTGTGTTAGGGGAAACAGGTGAGAGTCTGTTAACATGAAATCAGACTTAAATTGTGGATCATTATGCTTAAACCTCACTCCAGTCTAACTAAGCAGTACAAATCTTTTTTTCTCTCTCAGTGATAACCAGCAGTACACAGTTTATGTTTCACCAACCACTAGCCATGTTCTTTATTTAAAAATATAAATAAAGTCTGCTCCTCTGAATTCCCTGAAAACTCTGTTAACTATTAAGAAGAGCAAAAAGATTAAATCTGAAAGGTCATTACTCTGCTCCTGCCTTACTAAAATGTATTGGCTAATGAAAAAAATAAACAGCATTTTTAATGTATAGTTACAGTCCTTCTTTTCTCCCTTTGCATTAATTTTACTCAGATCTGCTACACATTAGTAGATGTTTGTATGTTGCAGCTTTAGAATTCTGTTATAATTAAACTGAAAATCTGTGTACTTGGTCAGGCATGCTTAATGTTGTCTATTTATTTCTTCATAGTCTGGACTCATATTCTACTACTGGTACCATTTAACACCCTATTAAATTTAGCAAAAGCCTATTAACCTTCCTCAGTTGGCATCACATGCATTCTTTTTTCTTTTTCTTTAATTCTCACTGTCCCATGTGGGAGGTTTCTTCTTAATCAGAAAAAGAAAAGAATATTTTTCTATAGTAAGAATAGAAATTTAATATGTAAAATTGTCCTTAAGCTTCATAAGAAATCATCTCCTGAAACTGAAGTAATTGTGAGTCCACATAACTCAGACTACCTTCTTCTAGAAGGTGTGGGGGAAAGAAAGAAAAAGAATACCTGCTTCTGAGCTGGGTAGCCTGGGAGGCAGAATTGTCAGCCAGAGTAAAGGTATTCCAACTCAGAATCTCCAAAGGACACTTCTGGTATCTTAGTACAACAAACATTTACATGTGCAGGATCTTAGCTGACCTACCAGTGCATTTAAATTTTGTTTATGAAATCCATTCTGTCTACAGTACTACGTTTTCAAAGCATATTTAAATCGCTGGGCTTCACCTGTAGTAGTGGGAGTATGTGGAGTCCTAAAAGACTTCTACACAGACAACTTTAATCCCGTGGGAAGATAGTGGATTAATACATGGATTATAGGCATTCATCAAGTGTTTGGTCTGTCTGACAAATGATGACATCAATCTTGGTGAAAAAGAGATCATGCAGTATTCTATATGCAATCAAGTGCTAAATTTAAACAGTGGTGGGATAAAACATTTTTTTTCAAGAAGGGCCATTAATAGCCAATGGCCTGAACCATCAAACCTTTACTTAAATGAACAGTCTTTGCTCATATAGGTTATCTCATTAGGCAACTGCCTTAGTGAAAAAGGGCCTTGTAATACAGGGACTGAGGAATTAGTATCTGAAGGAACAATTTCTCTAATTAACTAAAAACAAACCCCATGAACGAAAGTCCATTTTGGGGATTTGCAAATACGTATGCCATCTGCTTCTTAATAAAGTGAATCCAGAGAAAACTGGGAGTTATCAAGGCTGTAATGAGTACAAACATTGTTGTAAAATTCAAAAACTATCCCCTTAAAATAATATCCTCTATCACACAGTAACCAATTCTACTTGAGCAAGAAACCTAATCCCCATAAATGTCATACTTCATATATAGTACGGTGAAATTCACTACAACTAATGACCAACTTATTCTTAAAAGAGGGTACCTTTGAAAATATCATGTCCTTTATTTTCATTCCAGAAAAAGGAAAGGTTTTCCATGACCTCACTATCTATTGGAGATGTTTGGGGTGGGGGTTGCATTTTTATATTCAAATCTAATTATAACAGTTAATCAGAGGAAAGGAATAATGCACAGTAACAATACAGATTTTTTTCCCCCTGATTTCTGAAACTCCCTATATTCTGATCATGGGTATTTGAATCCATATAGTTTGGTTGGCTGGCAGCCAGTATGAACCAGAATGCCAAGGTATGTGTAATCAAAGAAGAATTATTTCCCCTTTAGTCCACAGTGCTTCTCTTCTGACAATTAAAAATTGTAAAATTAGTTGACAGAAAGAGCAAGAACAAATTCTGTTTTTCATTTATCCTAGCTAAAGCAGAAATATTGCAAAATTGTACATGAACACAGAGAGAAAAGGGGCTGAGACAGTGGGGAAAGAGTTAAATAATTGCTGAGGTCTCTACCCTTGTCCACTTTCTGGACCCATCTTTCACTCTACACTTTAGGAAAAACCTTATACTTGGAATAATTCTCATGCTAATACACAAGACATATTTTCACTATTTGCTAATCCTAAAAGCAAGGAATAATGTGAGTAGCATTTTGAAAGTAATAAGTAAAACGTATAAGAATCATTATGGGCATTTCAGCCCAGTGGTCTGGATGAGAAGGAACAGTGGCAGGAGAGACAGGAAGCAGCAGCTTGGGATACGAAAAAGGCAAATGGTCAGATGGCAAAGGACAGCAGGTAAAATAAATTCACAAAGGCTTTTAAATTTATTTAGGGCAATTTAACTTTCAGTAGCTTTGTGTTGCCTCTCCCAACAAGTAAAATCTGAAAACATAATCATATATTCTAGTGCAATAAATAAGTAGTCCTATCTATTAACTTTTGAAATCATGAATTAGTTTGAAGTTTATTCAATCCACAATTTGGTTATTTCTGCCATAAATAGGGCTAACATCCTAAGATATCTTCATAATTATATTATGTCTGCTAAGACTGTTTTCTGCGCAAAAGGCCATTCTTATGCTGTTGTTTGGGTTTTTTAAAATAAATTATTTCTAATAATCTGGTAACTTCTGAATGATAGTCTCAGATCAGCTGCTGCAACTTCACAAACTCACACATGCTTTGGGATTAGGCAGTATCCTTTTCCCAACTTCAGTTTAGGCTAAAGGATCCAGTGGATCCTGTTCAGGGAGAGCAGCACTACTGTTTTATACCTCTGCTGCTTCTGGGTGAGATCAGGAGTGTTCTCCAGTGGCCCAGGCCATGATGAGTGGCCCCCACACCCCTCACCCTGTTTTTCAGCTTCCCATTCAGCTGCTGCTTTGCAGAGAATAGTGGAAGGAAAGAGGGAATGGCCTGATGACTGATTTGCTGTTTCAGCCTGTGATAGTTGTTTTCTCCACTAAGGCAGCGAGCAGCAAGCACAGAGTACCCATTAATGCAGACCTCAGATGTGCACATTGGAGAAAGGCATGGAGGAAGAAAAGGGTGCAGGCAGAATGTCAGTGGGGAAATAGAGATGTGGCTGGTATGCAAGAGGAGGTGTGGATGTGTACAAGGAATGCTGGGCTGAGAAACATAGAATCATATAATAATTTGGGTTGGAAGGGACCTTTAAAGGTTGTCCAATGCATGAGGGAGATGTATTTTGGGCAATGACACTGCGTATGCACCTGAGGGAGCTGAATGAGAGGAGCAGTGGGCAAATAAGTAGGCAAAAGCTTGTCACTCTGTTCTGAACTTCTTTCCTTGCTGTGTAGCACCCCTCTAAAGCAACAGACTGTATTGATTTGGAGAGGTGAAAGACTAATGGAACCCTTGTCCCTCTAGCTTTAGAGGAAGTATTAATTTGGAGTCCCTTTGGAAATGATTGGGACTATCCCAACTGAGTTTAATGTAGTCCATTCCTTGTGGAGTAAATCTTTCACCAGAACAATCATAGTGTCTGACCGAAGTTCACAAGCTGCATTGCATTTATTAGAGACAAAAACAGTATGGAAGAAATCTGCCTTGAAACAACAAAATGGTTAAACACACAGCTTACCAGCTCCTGCCTACCTCTGCAACAGGTTCTTGGCTATCAGGGTCTGCAGATCTAACAGATTTTTGATCTTGGTTGAAGATTTTTTCAACTCACGTCAGAGCTCATCTGGTACAGATTTTCCTCCAGTTTTTTAAGGTGGCTTCAGGCCACCAGCAAGGATGGACCTTTTCTATTTTTCCTTAAAGTCCTGTTACTCACGCCAGAGCTTTATAGTAACTCTGTTCCCAGAACCTGGGGTTAGTCTAGAGCACACCACATAGGACCGATGGAACTTCCTGGCCATCAGATCTTGTCCCATGTTGCAAACACTACCACATCAGTTTGCTCCTTTTGGAAATGTGAAGAGCTCCATCCTAACGGTAATTATTGTTTCTGTCCTGTTACCTCTACTGAAAGTACTTTTCAAATAATACATTTTCTTATGTTTAAAAATCATCTCATTTTTAGCTTAAATGTATTAATGGGCAGCTCATACCCATTTGCTTTTGAACAAAATGCCCGTGATGCACTTAGCCTCGGTAAGGCAAGTTTTCACACATGTTCCCAACAAGAGCCCTTGGCATTGCTTCGCTCCCACGGATTCACACCAGCCACACCGGGAAAGGACGGGTGCTCTTGCTGTGCGAAGGGACGGGGTTTCGGTACGGATGGGAGCTCGGCATTCGGGGTGTGGTACCGCTGCGAATGTGGGTTGTCGGTGGGTGCACAGGGTAGCCGGGAAGTGAAGGCACCGGGGGTAGCCGCGGCTGACTTGGGGCGGGCGCTCCGGCCATGGCGTGGATGGGGACACGGGACAAGGGGCTGGCTGGGGTCGGTGGGTATGGCGGTACGTCTCGGTGTTTTGGGGAAGGGAATATGGGCCGCTCTCAGCGTCAGGGCATGCAAAGAGCGTGGGGGGCAGAGGTGGGCAGGGAATGATGGTGGGGGGCTGGACTGCCGTGGGGACTGGGGCGACGAGCGGGGCCGGCTGCGCTTGCGGCAGCGCAGGGACACGGAGGGTGCGGGCAGCGGCGACAGCCCCGGGGTGGGGAGGTGGCGGTTCCTGCGTGCCCGTGGGGGCGCCGATGCCCAGCGGGGGGGCCGGGCGGTGCCGCGGGCGCGGGGCCGTACGGGGCGGTGGCCGGCGGGCCGGGCCGCCTGACGTCACGGCCGGGGCGGCTGCAGCTGCGGGCGGCGCTCCCGAGGCGGCGGCGGCTCCGCTCCTGCGCTCACTCCGCGCTGCCGCAGCCCCCTGCGCCCGCGCGCTCCCTGGCCGCGCAGGTAAGGGGGGGCTCTGGGGCGGGCACCGGCACCACGGGACAGGACCCGCTCGGCTCCGGCAGCCTGTCCCCGCCGCGGCGCGGGGCTCTGGCAGCCGCTCCCTCGCTCCCTTACCGCGGGCAACTAGTTGGGGGAGCGGTCGGGCGGGGCTGCCCGGGATGCCGAGGGTTCGCGAAGTCGGAGCGGCGGCGCGGTGGCCCGTCCCCGTGCCGTCCCGATCTCCTGCCCCGCGACCCGGCGGGGAGCCGGGTCCGCCCGGAGCGGGGCCGTGGCGGGGCGCAGGGCGGAGGCTGCCGCAGCCGGGTTTGGGGCGGGGGGAGCTGCGCAGGGTGGGTGCCACGGGGCGCTGATGTGTCCGGTTCTCGTTGCAGGCTGCTCGGGTACTTCAGAGCGAGCGGGAGGCTGAGCCGGCAGCATCCCAGGCATTTCCAGCGAGCGCCCGCCAGCAGCCCGGCACGGCAGTGACTGAAATTTAGGCGTCTTCAGAGAGGGGAGGAAGATCCTCATCTTCCGTAGCCTCCTCAATGAGTGCCAAGCTCTCCAAGGAGTTGAGGCTGTCCCTGCCACCTTGTCTTCTGAACAGGACATCCACCACCTTAAATACCAGCACCACCTGCATCACCCAAGTGGGTCAGCTCTTCCAGTCCTTCTCATCCACCCTGGTTTTAATTGTCCTAGTCACCCTCATCTTCTGCCTGATCCTCCTCTCCCTCACCACCTTCCACATCCACAAGAGGAAGATGAAGAAACGGAAAATGCAAAAGGCTCAGGAGGAGTATGAACGGGACCACTGTGCCCGCAGCAGCAATAGCAGCAGCCAGCACCCTGGGACAGTGGTGCAGGGAGAGGCAGCCCAAGGAAGAGACAGCCGACTGGGAAGACCCCCCCAGGACTTGGAGATCCAGCGCTCCTCTCCCTCAGCAGCCCCCGGCTCTCAGCAAGCACAGGTTTGTTTGGACACAGCTGGTGCAGGGCTCCTGCAGACAGAGATTTTATCATGATGGTTTGGGGGAGACCTCGTGAAGGCTCTGATTTGTGTTTGTAAATACCTGAGTGATTATTCTAGTCCCTGAAGAAGAGGAAAATATTGCCAATTCAAATGAACGAACAAGCCCATGATCCAAGTGCATGACAGATCACATTGAGTTTCTCATTGACTGTGTGAGGAAAGGATGCATCTTTTAACTGGAGAAGGAGCTGCACACAACTACTAAAGATGAAATCATCCACTTGCAGGAGAGGGTCAGGGGTAGGGTGTCCCTTTTCGCTGGACATTATTACCCCAGGGACTGGGATGTTCCTGCTCTTGGGATTCCCGCTGCACCCTGTGTCACCGTTGCATGGTGTTGGTTGGGGTGTGGGTGAGTGGTGTGGGGGGAGAGGCAGGTCTAGTGGGTGCCTTAGGACCCTCCTGTCCCCTCAGAGCAGACTGGAAGTACACTGTGGTCTCTCCTTTTGTGCTGGGATCTATGCCCCTGTCCCGCCCCTCTCCTTGGGAGGACTGGATATTATTTTGTGTTGAAATGGCTACACCTACCCCTAGTTGGGCTTAACTGCAAACACTCTCTGGCCCCACATCCTTGTGCCCCCAGCTGCAACACTGATTGACCCACTATCTGGGGGATGGGATGGAGTCAGCTGTCTGCACAGTGATGTTTGAGCTTTCTACTCCCTTCAGCTCCATTCATCTTCAAATGCCTCCCCTTCCCCATCCCTATCTGCATCTCATGAAACCTGAATGCCATGAAACCTGAAACCCAAACCCAGTGCCATTCTGTGTGGAAGGGAGAGGTAATGTGCAGTAACTTGCCTGTCCTCTCCCAGGGGAGGTTGTGTTTGTACCTCCTCTTGGTCCTGAAACAATCCAGTTCTGCACCAGGCACCCTGCACTGAATGCCTGCGTTTATAGCCTTGCCTCCCAGTAAGGAATCCTGCAGCAGTACCCATCTCGCTTCTACTTTTTTAGGCTGATGTGTATTTTTAACCCTAATCTTGTAGACAATTAGGGACAGACAACACTTAATTTTCTCCTGTTTTCTGTCTTAGGGAACGAACCATGCAGTTGTGCAAAAATGTCCACTCCTAAACCCTGGTAAATATTTATTTTAGAGGTGGCTGATGTAGTTTATCCCTAGCAGGAATTGAGAGTTCTTTTGTCTGTGGATGGTGGGTGTGAGTGGCTGCTGGTACTTTGTGTGTTGGAGGAAGCAGTGTCGATTACAGACAATGCGGCTTTAATGATTAAATCAGTGACCATTACTTGAAGGTGCCTTAACAGAGTGCCATATCCAAACTTTGAAACATTGAGTGTGGTATCGTAGCAGAGGCAGCCCTCTACTGTGCATACTAACATCTAAAATTACAGCAAAGAAAAAGTGATCCTGAGGAATTTA
Source organism: Neopelma chrysocephalum (assembly GCF_003984885.1). Taxonomy (NCBI): domain Eukaryota; kingdom Metazoa; phylum Chordata; class Aves; order Passeriformes; family Pipridae; genus Neopelma; species Neopelma chrysocephalum. The sequence continues at coordinate 8,846,211 of NW_020897702.1, read as the reverse complement.
ATCTTTTTTTTTTTCTTTCTGTCCCAACACTAAAAGTGATTTGAGGAGATAGTAATAGTCCACAGAATATTCTGTATCCTTTGTATTTCTTCTGTGCTGTGCTCTGCCTCCCAGGGTGGCTGACTAGAAAAAGCCCAGACACATGGACCAGGAGGTCTGGGGCCCTAATCTGGGAGTGAATGCCATTAACTAATTTAAAACAGGGAAAGCGAATGGCAGAAGTGCTCCATAATCCTCTAATAGCCCCAAAATGCAGAGTTTTCGGGGCAGTGTTTCTGTTACCGAGTTTTATTCCTTTCCGATCATTCCTGGTCTGATGGGAAATTGCTGTTGAGTTTGGATCCATGCCTCCAGTGCTTTAGGCAAGTACTGTATCATCCAGCTCAAGGTGCTGCTCCACCCTCTGAGGTTAGTGTGGTGAGCATACCGTATCTGCGACCAAGTGGTGTTTGCCACTGCTGTTTGATAGGAGTCATGGCTGACTCTTGCCGCCAGTTGGTGGGATCAGATGCTAATGGCTACTTCACTGTTGCTGGGCAAGGAAATTGGCTTTGTTTTGTTTCCCCTAATAAAGGATGCATGAACTTTTGTGTTTAACCTCCTTATGCAACTGCAGCACAATATTGCACCACAGGGAATAGATTTAGGACAATGAAGAGTGTTCGGTGAACAGTAATGGAACTCCTTGACCGTTGATCTCCGCTAAATAGAGAGATATTACTTTCCCCTTTATTTTGTGCCTTTAAAAAAAATCCCCACAAACCAACAGTGTATAATTTCGAATTTTATAAAAGCAATAAGATGTTCCAAATCACTCCAGTGCATTTCTGGTTGATGATTCCACTTCTTTAGTGTCTGAACTCAGATATTCTTCCCTCTGCCTTATGCACTCAAGGCATGCAATAATTTCCCAGAAGTGTACTGCTTGTCACATCTCATTGCATTTATAAAATTGCCCTATTTTTGAAGAAAAAAAGAAGGATGGAGAGATAGATATATATATCTTTATATATATATTATGGATATACAGGTATATGTATTGTTTATATAAACTCATGACACTAAAAGTAGTTGCAAAAGTGTGACTAAAGTTAAAACGTTACCATGTAAAACTCTATCCTGTTAATTAGCTTTGATTTAATATTTTAATATCTCTGTATTTATGTAAATCTGTGTAAATTATATGCTCTATTAGTAAAATTTCATACTGACTAATTTTTGCAGAACTGTGAGCTTCTTGTGGTGTCATTTAAGGTTTTTTATTTCTGAAGTTAAATTAGACAAGATATGAGAAGTTATAAATTCCTATTATCACACAGAATTACTGCAATAAGGTTCATGTGTACTCCCAATACACAGTCCTATCTTGAGGTATTGCAGGCTTATGAGGTTTAATTGAATGGTCTCAGAAGATCTAGCTGATACAAGCAGGACACGTAGGTTTTCATTTTCATGAAACAATAAGCAACATAGGGAATAGATGTGGATTTTTAAAACAGAGTTTATGCTTGGAGGTTCTGTCAAATCAATTGCTTCAAAACCCTACAGCTACAGCTAAACTCCTGCACTTAGCATTCAGTATTAATAAGGCTGATGCTTCTTTCCCCTCCCCCTCCTACTTAAACTAGAAAAGAGTAGAAAATTGTTCATATTTCTAAAGCATACATTTTCAGCTAACTGTGAAACTGCCCAAAGGGTTTTGAAAATACATATTTTATGCAAGTGTAATATCTATGTATCTGTATCCATATATTTAAATATTTTTGTGTAACCTTTTCTACGATATTTGATAGAGATGCTGGGTAAATGCTTGTACCATTCTCAAACACGAGGAAGGATTTATACCCTCTCGATGTGGACATTCTTTTTCCTGTGAATTTGCACTGGTTTCGACAAGTGACAATGATGACTGGGCAGCTGAGTGCTGACTGTTGGAAGCACAGACAGTCTTTCCTCTCTCTGCTAAGGGGCACATCCTCCAGCTGGATTTTCCTGGTTCTGAATTGGAACTGGTTGCCCACTAGCATCCTGCATGTGTAAGAATTAGAAGTGCTGTGGGGCTCAATAGTTCCTGTCTGGTCCAGCTGTCATTTTGTGGAAGAAACACGACAGCCGTGACTTGTTTTGTAGAGCCTAGTGAGAACAGAGCTGATGGGCAATGTGGTGGCCATGCTGGGTCTGGATTGGAGAATCAGCAATGCCTTGTCCTGCACTCCTGTCCTCAGAGCCTGCTGCTGCCCTGGGGATTTGTACAGCTCCTGCTGGCATCAGCAGGAGTGGCTTGCACTGACTGCCAAGAAACTGGGATCCCATCTGTAGTCCACATGGAGGCTGACAGCTCTCCACACCACCACCACTGACCCTGCTCTGCACCTGTCTTAGCAACCTCCACGGGGATGGAAGCCACTGCACCCCATGAAGGCTAGGGTGCTTCAGCCTGGTGGCACTGGGGAACTCGCACTGCTACTGTTAGCTCTGCTTCTGTGGACTGAGGAATTTAGGTTCTACGTGGATCCTATGCGGATCATGGACAGGGAATGTCATTTCATTAAAATGTATCATTGTGACATTTTTTTCTGTGGGGGTTTGTCTACTGCAAATATAGTTTCAGATGGAATTTGCGAGCTCTCCATCCAGACATGTTTTAACTTTTGAAACATCTCTCTCAGATGTATATCTATAAATTTATAGATATAGATCTCAAAAGAAATGCTGGACAAAAAGCAAAGAACAGAGACTCCACATTATAGACAAAACTGTCCTATGACAAATCTTTTTTGCTTTTATTTAAAATTAATTTTAGAGGCTATATCTTTGATGTAAATAGCAAGTTACTCTGTGATTAATGTTTTCCATAGCATTTCTGAGTAATTGCTATCTTGTTTCTGGAAAGCTGTGTCCAGTGTTATGAAGCAACTGTGCTTTTCTTCTTCTGTTGTTATGAATATGAGTGCAATTTTTATGTAGGGAGGAAAAAGAACATGATTTGACTCTTTAGATAGGACTGAATTATTTTAAATCCAGTTATAGGACTTGGTTGCTTTTTTTCTTTCTAGTTGTTATTCTCTCTGCACGTTCGTATTTTTTCTATGTGTACTTGAAACCGTACATTTTAATAAGTATGCAAGTTACGAAGGGAAACATGAAAAATTATGTGGTAAACATTCTTTTTCCTCTTTTGTGTAAATAGCAAAATTTATAATGACTTAGATACCATTTCATTGTATTTCTCATCTATATAGAAATTGGCATGACTCATATACCAACCTTTAATATCACTTTCATTTATGTTAAAAGTTAGAACTACTTTTATCCGGGACTGACCTTTTCATCTCTTTCTGGTACTGAACATTTTTTCCAAGTTTTCCATCTGATCGCTAAATAAATTTCTAGTAGAACAGAGCCTCCTTCTGTTTTTAGTCTTTTACATGTAGGTCTCTGGTCTGAATCCAGCCAAACTCAATAGTGTAGAAAATGTCTTATGACCTTGCAAGAACTGGATGGTGTATGAGCTTGAGGAGAGAAGTGACTGACAAGCAAACAGGTGAAATGCCTAACAATGGTAATAGTTAGCTTTCTTGTTTGGAGTTGTGGAAGCGAAGACTCCCTGTCCACTGAATTGACCTGGGTGAAGGGTTACCCATTCCAGCTGCAGCAGAGACAAATATCAATGTCCTTGCTGATACTGTTGCTCTAAACCATCATTTTCAATATGACATTAGATCTTATTTCTGTAAATTATATGTCATGTATTTCTTATTCAAATCAAGGAGGTTTTCACTGCTTCATCAGTACTACATGTTCTCTGTGGATAACTAGAAGGATTAATTTTCCAACCCTTTTAACCCAATACCTCTACAAGCATCAATTTTGTATGAGTTAGGAAATAAATAAACATTGGATCAGAACACTGTCAGTAAAAATTGCCTTTATTTATATAATTTGGTGTTCCAGTTGACTTTTCCTTGTTGTTTTCTTCCTTGAAATGGAGCAATATAATCTGTTCATTATTTTACTTTTCTAAAGAGGACAAAGGCTTTAAAGCAGTCACTGCAAAAAACACATATACAAACAGGAAAAGATTTCACAATTTACAGCAGAATAAAATCATGTAGGTTTTCTTTTTTTTAGTTTCACATTCTTTGTCCTCTGTTTTTCAGACCCCATCAATCAACCAAAGTTTTTACCTAAAATCTTCTGAAAAAACTCGCATAAAGCAGATGGATTGCTTTGCTTTTATAGTTTTGCTTTTCTTACTACACAGTCACTGACAAAGTACAGGTTAAAACATTTCATACAGTATCCTAGGGGATTATGAGTACTGTAAATTAAAGGGCAAGTATAGAAGGTTATAAGGAGAAGATATTATCTCTATAATATAGTAAAAGCAGCAAGAGCTGGAGGATGAATTTATGATTCTAAAGGAGTGCCTTTACATTTTATTCCTGGCTCTGTCACTCACACGTGAGGCTCTCAGCTTCCAAGCTATTTATGTAATAAGTGACACATAACTTATCTAATAAACAAAGACCTGGGGAATCTGCAAATATACAGTCCTGAAATGAAATTAAGCATTATATACATAAAAAAATACTGATAGCATAATACAAATTAAAAGAGTCTTTATGCTATAATCACCTGCCTTGGATTGTTCAAGTGCTTACACTTGGCAGCAAGATCCAAGTGGCACACTGCACAGCTGGGATACGGATGGCTGGGCAAGATGCTTGAACAGTCACACTGAAAGGCTCAATTTAATTTTTAATTTGAAGTGGAATACATGTTATGGAGGAGAGCCAAGACGACTAATGTTTATTTTACCATTTCATCACACATAACACTTTTTTTTCTCTGTACAGAAAAAAACCTAGTATGGCTTTAAGCAGAGTGCTGACTAAGGTAATAAGAATATAGGAAAAGACAATTCTTGGGAGTAAACCCATCTCTAATGAAATTCATGACACAGCCTCCCTGAACTCAGTGGGGCCTGGACTGTGCCCAACAGGATACCAGATCTCACTCTCTGCTGTCTGTGCATCCCTTGCCAGTGTCAACAGACTCTTGATTTCTGCATTTAGCATTTTTAGGTCACATGGATTTCTCTTGTCTTTTGACTCACAGTCCATACCCAGCTCCTGTGGGGGACAGTGAAGGATCGCCTGGGGGTTACCTAGATGTGATATGCTTTTGCTCACTTTTCTTTAGGTTTTTTTGTGTCCTGCTATCATCTCTTAATCAGACTTTCCACTAGACAGCCTGTCTGGTTAGTCTTTCCATGAGATGGGATATGTTGGCCAGGCTTGTCTCTTCCTTCCAGCCTATCTCTGACATTAGGAGATTCCTTACTGTAAGTGATCAGTTGGTTTGATTTCTGCAAAGGTTCTGTAGGACTTTGCTGTCATCTTGGTCTAGCATTGTCACACATTTACCCCCAGTCCAACCACTCTGCAGCAAGATAGAAGCTTTTGAGAAAGTACTGGACTTCAAATAGCCTGAGAAATACCAGTACACTTCCCAACATGGTCCACTGGCTCTGGAACAGCATCCTGATTAAACTGCCAGCCCAAGACCACAGGCTGAAACTGCTGAGAAATCATCATTCTTTGATATCAAGAACACCACTATAAGGAAAAAAAGTATCAGTTTCTAAAGAAGGGGGAATAAATATATGAGAGGATATGGTGATAATATGGGTATTAATATATAGATATATGTAAAACCTGTGAGACACACAAGGTCAACCGAATGTCTAGTAATGGCCAGCCACCTGGTCCACATTTTCTTCCTTTGAATCAGGTTGTGGTCTTGAATGCTATTAGACATATCCTTTAACTTTGCTGCTCAGCTAGAAAAATCAGTCAGTGAGCCTGTGCTTGTTTATGAACTCCAGCTAAACTGTTAAAAGTATATTTGTTTTCATTATAGAAATACTGTTTCTATTAAATCATCCTTTTGACAAGCCTCAGCAATAGCATAGGGGAGCCTTCACTTCCAGCACATATGTTAGAGCTTGTTCAATCTGGCAAATGAGATGCGTGAAGGAAGACAACTGTCCAGATGATCATATAGGGTCACTGCAAAAATCTGTAAACGATGATTGCATTTGAACAGAAAGCAAGAAACATATTAAATCCTGACACAACCATGATTTTTTACTTGTCTACAGTGAAGCAAGGTCAGAATATCTCTGCTCACCACTTTTGTTGTTTCGGATTTATGTACTGCTAGAACTGAGCTGACTATGAGCCATTACCTATTTGACAGAGCTCCTCTGAAACCAGTTCCTCCTGAGATAAAGGGATGAAGATGAACCTAGTAGAGGTGTTAGCAGGACTGTTTGCATAGCACTGTAGCCATACTGCAGCTGTAAGGACAGATTCCTCAGGCCTGTATACTTGCAAGTGAGAAAACATAACAGTACTACAAAACTCTTGGTATGAGATCTGGAGGTAATGTCTTTTGTAAATGAAAACTTTTTACAACTTACAGTGAAGCTCTTGAGATTGCTATGCTGCAGTTAGACCTTTCAGAAAATTTCTTCTAATGTTCTGGAAAACAGAAACTCAAAGTATGTCAAAATAAAGTGAGCAACAGGATGCTGTAATCCATGTGAGAAAGCTATGCTTCTGAAAGGCACCAGGCTGACAAATCTTTATGTGTTCATAGCCTGGGGACTTCACCACCAGAGAGCCATGTTTCTTCTCTGCTGATGTGCACCACTTGTTGCAGTGGGGGGCCAGGAGGGGGAATTCAGATTCCTTCAGACTGATGGAGTTGGGTGAGCTTGCAATGGCATGAGCTGTCAATAGGAAAATGAAGAGAAAACACTCGCCTCCCATCATGTAAGGCACGGGAAAAAAACAACTTTTGGAAACACAAAGATTTTGCTGGGTTAGAATGGATGATTTGGTAAGGAATATCTCTGGGATTTACTTCACAGTACCTTGGCCTGAGTAAGTTCTCAGCTTGAGGAAGTTTCCATTTGCCTTCCTGTCTCCTGCCCTCTGCCACCACTCTTCGAGACCACTTTACCTTCACTAACTTACTTTACTCTGAAGAAAGTTATGATACACCTGCACGGACATACAGCAAATGAGCTAGTGAATCACAAGGGAGCAGCAACCACTGGGAGTGCCACGGAGTAGGCATCCAGCAGCTTAGGAAAGGGTGCAGGGGCACTAAACTTCAGTACAGTTTTGTGAGGAAAGGCTTATGTGTCCTATTTAGTGTATCTGGTGCTTAGATCCCAGTCATGGACATCTGGGATTAAAATACAGGTAGCTTTCTGTGGCTGTGGAGCTTCACCTGGATCTTGGGCTCTGTCACACCCCACTGCCATAGTGCCCACAACTTTCTTCACACCCTATTGTGTAAAGCAGCATTAGCTTGCCTTCTTCCTCTACCCTTTGGGTGTGATCCTTCATGTTTCTCCAAATATCCCCTTGCTCCTCTGTATGAGCAGCTCCACACAATGTCTATAGCTCCCATTACTAACCTGGTTGGCTTTTACATGGTAAGTATAGAGCTGCATGGGCTAGGGTGAATAGACCAGTGCAAACAAAATCCCAGTTGTCCCTGCCTTCCTCTCCTTGACCCCTCAGCCCAGTCCCACACCGATTTTGTAGGGAGTCAACAACATTTAGCTCTCCGCTCTTCCATCAAACGTAGTTGAAATTAGCCAATGGACGCAGAAACTGTTGGGGAAAGACAACTGACAGGCAGTTGAGGAGGGAATATGCCAGAACGGTAATGCAGACATTAATGAAAAAAGTTATTTTTCACATCTTATGAATTGTAAGTAAATTTCAAGACTTTTTTGGTGTCTGACTTGTAGTTTTGAAATGTTTGGATTTGGAAATGCTGCTCAACAATATCTTTGAAGCCCATTTGTGCTGTTTACATGCTCTTTCTTCAACTCCCAGGCATTGTCTGTTTCGTTTGGTTTTCCAGACTGTAATATTTTGAAGCAATAAATTAAGGGTTTGTTTAATAATTGTGATGTTTGTGTGAAAGTTGTTCAGAAGGTGAATCAGAGATTTCTGAGACTAAAAGGGAATCTGGAGGCATAAAGCTATAAAATTATCTACAGTCTGCCACAAACGGGATTTTAATCTGGTAATTCATGTTTCCTGCCTGGCAGGTCCAATGGTACAGAAGCATTCAATTTTTAGGAGGAGTCATAGCTGATTTCCAGCTTGCAAGTGCTGGTGAATCCAGTTCATGCTTTCATAAGTTGTTTCGGTGATTACAAAAGTAGCCTAAAAATAAAAGATTTGTCCCTTCAAGGCAATAATTTTTAATATACGGAATGAAGTTAGCATATGCAGTTGTTATTAGGACACTGTTAAAAACAGACATCTGGCAAGGAAGGTAAGCCATCTGTGAAAATACAGTTCCTATTACATACAATAACCCAAACTATGCCTCAGTTATAAATTCACAGCACTGGGAGTGTAAACAAAGCTGTGTCCTGCGGGAAAAATACGAGGAAGTGTTACATATGCAACCTTATACCTACTTGTAAGGCATCAGCTGAAATAAACGAGATGTTTATCGTCACTATGGAATTTTGCCTTGCAGAAACACCCCCTACTTTTATGGATTTACCCTTCCCTCCTTCACTGTTTCCCCCTTATTCCAATGCCTCTTTAGCAAAAAAATCTTCTGTTGAGCCTCCAAATATTCCTCTGCTCGGATAGCTGCTTCTAAAAGTTCCTTAGTGAGCTGCATACAAATGCAGAGGCCTTTGTATGGTCCACGTTTTTTTGTGTTTAAATAAATATATATGTACATACACACAAAAATATATATGTGTGTGTGTGTATGCGTATCATCCGTATATAAATTCTCTCACACAGATTTTGATCTGATGACTCCTCTTGAACCCCAACATTCCACTTTCAAGGTAATGAGCTTTTCAGAGAAGTTTGGGCTTATTTGTTCTTTTCTAACTGCTTTCATTTGTGTCCTCAAAAAAAGAATTAGAACTCATTGAAACTTCTGGATATTTATTAGAATACAAGCAAGTGGCATGAAAACAATTCTCTTTCAGCCTAATCTCAGAAGTAATCTTCATTTTGGTTTGTCCTAAGAGAAAGGTAATAGCATTCATGCTTATCAATGGGTATTTCCTAGGGTATCCAGATAGAAACAAGGCAATGTATCCAGATAGAAACAAGGCAATGTACTGAAGCAAGTTGGCATTTTTCTTTTAGTCGATAAATAATTCAAAAACCAGGCACAGGATAGTGCAGAAAACATGCCTTCTAGTGAGAATCTAAAAAACTCCATCTGTTCTGCTTACCTAAGAAAAAGCTGAAAGGTGATTTGTGCACAATCCTTCATGGGAAAGATATTTTTCATGGGGAGTAATTGGTCAGAATTGAATAAAATATCCTGATGTGACAGTGCAGAAGCTGACGCTGTATAATATGGACAGTAGAGATAATTACCTGAGATGTAGTAGATTCTCATCATTCAAACTGTTTAAATACACGTTATTCTAAAATGTCATTGCTTTTAAAGAAGTTATAAGTTATCATGCAAGAAGATTTTTAGTTAATGACATTCCTCAGATGGATTTCTACAGGAGATTGAACAAGATGATTATATCACTTTCCTTTAGTTTTCAGTATATTGATCTGCAAAATACATTTTTCACCATGAAATATATTTTTGTGTTAAGGACAATACATATTTTGCAGAGAATGGCACAGAAACTGACAATTAAAAGAAAACAATTTTGGTATTTTTATTACAAGACTAGCATTTTCCAGAGGTGAGGGTTTCTCTTTGCTTTCTCACAGCACACCTTCACTACTTCATGACATATTCAGCTGATAGAGGACTTTCAATACACTTGACGAAAGCTGCCAGTGGCATAATGGTACAGATTGTCTCAAACAGTACTTCAGTCTCCTCACCTACATACTTCACTTCAATAGATGAACTAAAAAATTAAAAAATGTGTAAAGAAGGCAATTTGGGGAAAGAGAATATCACTGAATTAACTCATTTCAACTATAATTAAGATTGGTGATAAGATAAAAATATTGTGGGATGTGCAAACAACTTTTCTACAGATTGAAGACCAAACTTTACAGATTACTGGGTAGGAACAGGATAGTAGTGTTCTAAATAGTCCTCTAGTGGCACTCTCTTTGTGCTCTTGGAAATCTCCCAGAGCAGCAGGATATCTATGTATACAGCTTGAAGCTTTAATGCAAAGTTGTTATCGCAATCATCTGAGCCCAAGGAGTCTTCACTCTTCCTTGGCATATTTGTTGTATAGAGAGAAAAAGGTATTACCCAACATCATATTGGAAGAAAATGGCCACCTGTCCTATAAAAGTAGATTGTTAGTGTATATAGATTTGTGAGAATGAAGTTCAGTAGTCTGAGGAAAGCCATTAAGTACTCTTGCGATGTTTGCTCTATCAGCTAACCTCATGGATGGATACAGAAATTGCTTCCTGACTCCTGAGCAGTGCAGGTCAGATTCAAACAGCTGAAGCACTTGCATGTTGGAGGAAAGGAAGAAGTTACTATTAGAGTCAAAGCCTTTGTGCAGTGGGGGTGTAGTGATAAGTGGAAAGGGAGCTGTGAAATGAACAACAAAAGCAAAAATGTCTGGGAAACGTCTTCCAGGCTTTACTTTTCCTGATGATCTCCCTGAACCACTGACAGTGTCTCATGGCTGTGGGAAGAAAGTAGGAGCAGCAACATCTGGGTACTTGGGAAACATAACACATCGACTTGATCCTTAATGTGTGTCCAAGGTTGAGCAGCAACTAGATGTGTGAGTTTGAGTGTGCCTTTGGGACCATTGCCTGCTTTAGCCACATAAATCCTTTGTTGGATGTAATCCAAGTAATGCACTAGGGGGAAAAGCCCAAAAGTGGTAGTGTCCAGGTCTTTTATTTGATCTAGCTTTATATATCTCCACAGCATTTGATCTGGTGAAAACCCTCTCCACCCCCACCCAGTTCTATGTTACAGTGGATATACTTACTAAAAGATCAGCTTATATCCTTGCATAACCTCATATCCTGTTTCAGATTCCCTTGCAAAACAGATGTAGTGTCTCCCCATGGTTTTGTCTTGCTCTATCTCCTTTTTAGATTAAAATCTGTAACAGTTTATAATGATGTGGTTTGCTATCTGTACAATTTAAACTATAAGCTCCTTGGGGTAGTGACTTTGTTTACATGTACCAGGTCCACAAATGGTGCTGTATAAACACAGAGGATATGCCATCAATTAATAAAAGCTCATTTCAATTCTAAGGGGACTTAAACAAGTGGGGGGTTTTCATAGGATCAAAGAATGGCTTGGTTGGAAGGGACCTCTAACTTTGGTTTAAAGCCCTCCTCACCAGCTTGGCAAGACTATGACCAAAGATGCTCCTCCCCTTCTCTAGCAGATGGACCTCAGCAGCCCCCAGGACCAGGTTTCTCAAAGTGAGTCCCGTGGTCTAAGTAGCTGAACTTGTGGTTGTTTTAATACTAACCATTTACTCTGAGGACTGTCTTCTATGTAATGTAAAGTGAGAAGATCGTTTTAAGTGTATGAAATTGTTCGTGACATTAATTTAGTCCCAGATGTGTTGAATTGTTCTAATATGCTAGGCTGAGAAGCTGAAGCCACTGAAAATGACTATGGTGCGTGTTAATGTGCTTGATTATAAGAGAATTAGAACACTTGTTGAAATATTGTGAGCTGAGTTTAATTTTCAGTGGATTTATTGAGCATGAAACTCATGTATGATGATGTATTGTTGTTAACCTCGTGGATGAGGTTGTATTGTCCTAGTTTTGTTTTTCCAGCAACATTGTATTTGCACTACGATATTACCTGTACATGTGATATTTTTTGCTCACTAGAAACAGCAAAACATGTAAATGTCATCATCCAGGGGACAGTGATGTGCTCTTTTAAAGGTTCCTTTTTATAATGAGAGTGACCTCAATTTCTATCACTACTCATAAATGACAGAGCTTACAAGCTGTACGTCTGCTGCAGAGCTGCCGGCAGTGGCAAAACTATCTGTACTCAGATGTAGAAACACGTGATATGTTGCCCTCCAAGGCACAGAGTAATGGTGACATTGGTCTGTAAATCATCAATAAATGTAAAAAACACCGCACATTTTAGCGTGAACTGAAGGCAGATGATACATGCAGAGCTCAAGAGACTGAAGCTTGTGGTCAGTTCACTTGGCTGCTGCACCTTGTACCTGCTCTGTGGTAACCTGCTGCCAGCACATCTGGTATCGTGCAAGGAGACTCATTTCTGTGGGTGAAGAAAAAGTTCAGATATTCTGCTTAAGGCCAGTTTGGGCTTACAGATTTCTCATTTATCTCTGAGACTCCCCTACCAACAAGTCATCTGTTCCCACCGTTGACCTGGTCTTGACTCAGATGCGGATCCATCAAGTCCTTGATCTCTGGTACTGTTGTATTCAGCCTCTTGTTTTTGCACTGCTCATCTGGCAGAATGGTGAGATGCATGAGAATGGGTGCTGTAAAAGCTGTTGGTCTGGATGTGATTTCCCAAGCTGTCTAGTGTAGCTAATAAGAAGAATTTAAAGCTAGGTAAAATCAAGTATTTAACCCAAGTAGGAATCCTGAGGAACTTGATGACTGGGCACTGCTTGTGCCTAGGACTCACAAGCGTGGGCTTCTCCTCAGATATTGGAAGAGATCTATCAACCTTGGGTGGTGAAAGAGAATCCTCAGATATTGGACAGCTGAGTTCAAATCCTCCCCTCAGCCTATTGTAATTTTTTAACTCTCCAGCCAGAAAAATAACCATCGTGCTTAACACTATGCTGGGATGGGTTTTTCTCAGCTTTGTTTGACTGATCATTCCTTATTTTGCATGTATTAATTTAATATTTTCTGACCTGGAATGGAAATTCAAGCAGAATATTTTATTGTTTGCATGAGTCCTGCTCTCTTTTCAGTGCTACTTCTTCTGAGAGTTCATGGATTATGTTAGATAGGTAGAACGTAGAGGACTTTATCTATCTGTGCAGAAATGAAGCACTGGTAAACTGTCCCTTACAAAATGTCTGTTGGTAACTTTATGTGGAGAACACAGTTATTAGTATAGCTCCAGAAAGGCAGAGATGAAGCGAAAAATGAGGGACACTATCAGGTTTGTGAGAGGTTGCTGGAGATATTCTTCTGATATACTGGTTCTTGAGACATCTGAGAGGTCTGAAACTGGACTGATGGGCTCTGTGTTTATGACCCATTCCTGCCGTACTCATTCATGTTAGAACTTCTAATGCTTGTCTGCACTCTATAAGAACCACCAGGTTTCTCCTTTGATGAATATTTGACGTTTTTTAAGATCTTTTTGTCTCTCTCTAATGCATTTGACATTGATCATAGCTATAAACAGGATTTTAAGTCCAAGGGGAACTGATCTCCTATGAATTCAGGCATACTGTGTCCTGCACTCATGAATAAACTGATTAGCAGATTAGGGTCAGAGAGGATGAGCAAATGGACAATAAGCTTGTTCTAACAAACAAATTGAGATTAAGACCAGAAGCTGATGAAATAATATATTGCTAAATACTACTATTTTACTCTAATTTTGATGACAATTTTTCTGTTTCACTGAACACTGTTCAGAAAGCTTCTTACAAACAAGCTTTTAAGTGCTTCATATAGAATTTGAGCATGCCAAAACGATCTGCTTATTTCAAGGGATCCAACATACCAAGGCTTTTTCTTCCTAACTGCCCATGCAGTGCTTCAGATTACTTATTAGAGAAGGTAGGCATATAGAATATTAATAAGAAATAGCATGATTATCTATTAAATTAAACTGACAATTTAAAATTCAAATACTTTGTATTAGTTTCTTTTTTGAATTTTGGGCAATTAATGGAGGAAACACGTATTCAAGGTGATTTCTGGATAATTTTTACAGGAAAAGTAGTCTAAAGGACAAGAACCTGAATCGCTCCATTTCAGTACAATGTTGATGCAGATACTGTTCTGGATGGTCATAAAATGAACTTTTTTACAAAGACAAGCTGTAAAATTATGACACTGTAACTGCCAAATTTAAAATCTGAGTGATAAACAAATTCACTTGTTTCAGGCATTTAAAAAATTGTTTTAAAAGGACAACTGTAATAACTGCTTATAGAGTTTTTTTGTATGCATGGGTTTTCCATATATGATAGAGTATTATAACCATGAAACAACAGAAAACAGACCTGGAAGAAATATCATCAACTCATCAAGCCTGTGTCCCTGTCTTATGGTGTACCAGAATGAGAGACCTGTCTGTCACTGGTGAACAGTTCGTCACTCACTGGTCATATATCATCACACTTGGCTAGTCTCATATCATGTATAAATTATTCAATAATTAAACCTCAGTGCTTCATAAAAGTTGGAGGTGTGTTTTCATGTGCCTTTTTCAAGGACAATGCAACAGTCCCTATTTGCAAGTGGCACTCAGCTTTGACAGAAGTGTCCCTGGGGAACTGAAACCAATTTGAGAGCTAAAGTGTTACAGGCTCTTGTCAGAGCTGGTCAACACAGCTGTGAAATTTTCCTGTTGTAGTCTGGGATCAGTGCAGCTCCTGATAGCCTGGAGGGTTTAAAAAATATTTCTCATTTCAGTTGCTGGATATCTGAAGTATGGACTACCTGAAAAGTGGTGTAGATTTTGCATAGCTTTGGAGAGGAAGGAAAACTGGTTTATCATCCATACTTGTAGATAATAAGGGATGGGGACTGACGTTTAGGAGGAAGACTGAGGTCTCCACAGTCATTGACACTAAGACTTTGCAGATTTCAGGGGACTGAAAATTAGATTTGTGTTCCTTTAATGGGTAATGCTAAAGGTGTAAAGATTCTTAACGTAAATGGAATTTCTCTGACCAGGTGTGATGCCTCAGTCTGTACACAACACATGCAGAATGCACATGTAGTTTCTTAATATGTCAAATGGTAGATTCTAAAAGCATTAACTGAGTCTGGAGACTTAGTACAGCCACTCTTCAAAAGTCCTCACTTCTTGACCTTTTCTCTGCAGATCCGTGGATTTTTGTCACTTCCTGATCATGCTGCATGGGTTCCATTGGGACTATATGAGATGCTCTGCAATACATGCCCCTAATCCTGCACAGTACCTTTACCTGAAACTTACCTTGTTTCCAAGACACCTTCAGGCCAGAAAGAGTTTTCAGTCTTGAGTTCTCTCTAATTCATGCTCTGTTACTAAAAAGAACATTCCCAATCAACCCTCTCTGTCTACATCCTCCAGAGGATGAACCTTGAGAAAGGGCAATTCTTCTGAAAAACCCGGTTGTCATGGCCTGGATTTGTCTTGTTACATTTGATTATTGTATAACACCACAATCCTTGTAGCAGGAAGTTCATAATCTAAGCTGACAGAAGAGCCAAAAGGTGGACAGAGGCACAGGGTGTGGAACTGGGAAGTCATCTGTCCAAGGTCACATGAATGTTTAGTTCTACAAGTGGGAATAAAAGAATAACATCCTGTGCTCTCTGTCCCGGTGTGTAGGTGATGCTAACTGCTTGCCAAGGTTTTTGCAGATGACTAAACATTAAGTACATTTTTAAATAGATTTGTCCACTGGAAAATAGTTTCCCAGACCACTCAGGTTCTTATACTTCCCCCAACCCAGACTTTTCCTTTTTATCATCAAATTGCAAGATCTAGTCTACCTATCACAAGCACACAAAACCAAACTCACAATGCCTAAAGAGAATACTCACACACATTGGTGCCTCCTCCCTAAGGAAGTGCTGCAGTGATTGCTTTTGACCTAAGTTTTGTTTGTAGTTAATGGAAGGAGATAACCATCAGAAGGATGATTCAGGCTCAGATTGGAGACAACTTAGGTAAATGTTACAATTTAGGAGAAGTGAATTTGGGCTCTATCTTAAGAAGAGTGCTTTGGATCTCTGCACAGTGAAAAGAGAGGTGACCACTTCCAAAAAGTAATAGATGCTTATCAGGATAGAGTGTAAAAGACTGGTGGATATGAAATACATTCATTGGTGTTCTATAAACATAAAAGAAAAAAAATTTAAGACTGAAGACATCATTTTTTTTCTTTGCCTCTTCAGTTGCTGTCCTTCTGACAATAGTATAAGTAGTATAAGACAAAATGAAACTACTAACCAGTTCATATCCACTTGGGCATAAAAAGCTTTGTTGGTTGGAACACTCATCTACTCAAAGGATCCTACATGGTTTCCCTTTGTTTTTGTAAAATGTTCAGCATTGTCATTGGATTTAAATGTTGATAAAACTGTTCCTGAAGCCTTCAGCATGTTGGCTGCAAACCAGACCAAGTGATGTATTTTTGTTTCATAAAATGGCTGTCTTTCAATGATAAAGATAGCCAAAGGGGAACATTTTGGTAAAAGTATTTAAAAAACCCCACAGTGTATTGTTTCCAACTAGTTGAAATCTGCTTTACTGTGACAAAGTGATTTTTTCACACAAGTTTTCTTCAAGTTGTCCTCTTTCTTTGTGATTTAAGGGGGTGGTCTGAAGGTCCCCCTCCATTCTTAGTTGACCATTTAGAGTTTGAGTCAAAACGTTGGCAAGCATTTTGAACACATTCAGGTCAACAGAGACAGAAGGATTTGGAGACTGCTCTGGATTTGCCCTGTCTGAGTTTGGCTGTTGATCAGTATGTCCTGGAGCTAGAGAATGCTAAGTATCTCCAGGCACAGGGGCCTGTGGGGCCTGGGTAAGAAGGGGTGAAGAGGAGGAAACTTTAGGAACATTTGTGGCAAAGGAGAAAACCTGTTTTACCTGTAGAAGAGAAAGGAAGGTGGTGAGTGATGGGAAGCACAGGATTATTTGAGCAGGGGTGACAGAGTGTGGCAGCACAGCACTGATTGACTGAAATAGAAGCAGAAGTGAGAGAATGGCACCATCCCACTAATAGGGCAGGAGGGAGAGCAGAGCAGGTGCAAGGAGGTCTTTACCATTCCATCCAAGACAGAGGGCTACTAATCCCCAAGGCTCTCTCCCATTTCAGCATGCCACCAGTGCCTCCCTTTCTGGTGCAGACAGTCAAGCTAGAGCCTGTGCTCCTGTTGAGTGTGCACAAAGGCACACCCAGTGCAGACTGTGAGTGAGCTCCAGGGCAATCTGGCAGAGGAGAGCCCAAGTCCTCCGTGAAGAGTAAGGCTTTTGCTCAACCAACAGGCACGGCACAGCTAAGACTCCTTTCATTTATTTTTCCTCTGGCTATCTCAAGTGCAGCTCTTCCGAAGTAGAATGCATAACCTGAGGATTCAATTCTATAGCCCATTTGTTGTGACTAAAACATCTACCCAGTTGTTTTTTTTCTGTGTTTTCAGCTAGGTAAGTTCCCTGATCTGACCCCCTGTGTGCCCACACAACACCCTGTGCTGGCACAAGTGAGAATGTGGCTGGGGCCAGAGAGGAGAAGGTAGAACTATCCCTTTAAAGAACAGCCCAGATTTAGGTCAGCTCAAATCAGTTATGAAGACAGGGCTGATCTTTAAGCACTCACTGTCAGCTCCATGGATGTTGACTTCCAAGTGTTAAAATACTGTCCCCAGCCACTACATAATCCATACATTGTTTTGTCACACACATTGTGGGGTTACTAACGTCCCTATGTAAGGAAAATGTCAGGCTTAGTTAATCAGTGTTTGTAAAAGGTCAGATGCTGCAGAAAACTGGAGTAAGAGACATCATCTCAGCTTAGCTTTGAATAAGATGCCTAGCAAAGCATCCAATTCCTGTGTATTGTATCACTTAAGCTTTTCAAGCAACCCACGCATTGTGTGTCAGGTTATGCTTTACAATGACACTAATGCCAGAAATATTCAAAAGAACCTCTGGGAGGTAAGTGCAGGCTTTCAAACTCCTTTGCAATGACTTGATCCCCCAAGTTTACAACCTGATTTTTCATGTTCCTGGTGTGCTGAACACAACGGGTTTGCAATTGAACAGCATAGCTATACGTAGAAGCTAGTGCAGTAACAGTCAAAAATAACAGTCAAAATAAACTCCTGATGTTCCTCATGGTCTGCTGACAAAGAACACATCACAGAGTGGTAATATACAGTATGTGAAGTAGAGAAAAAAGAGCCCTTCCTTGTTCCTATCTTCCATTTTCCTCAAGAGGGGAAAATTATATGGATTTTCACATCTTGCATCTGAAACACTGGGGTCACATTTTTTTGTGGCAACGGTTTAATGCAGTTCCTCTTAGAAATGACATCACACTGCTGGATGTAGAAACCTCATCAGATGAGGAGCTGCAGTTGTTGACAATGCTGTGAGAGAGATATTGTGATGATGATTATATCCGAAAAGTATAAGAGTGATTAGATTACATGAAATACCATTTTTTTAATAATGAAACGCTAAAATGGAAGGAAACTTGCATTTGTTCCTATTTAATTTTTTTTTTTCTGCATGTTGATCTCAGACTCTGGATGACTTGGAATGTGAAGAGAGAGTGATTATTCACATGCAAAAGGCAGTATGTCAAACTGGTGCTACCGCAGAACAATAATAGAGTAAATTATATCTTGATCCTCGAGATTTCTCCTCTTGCAGGCAAACATGCCATTTTTTCTCTTTTGTAAGCATGTCAGGCTCAATCATTTGTTGGTGAAAGCAAGGGGGAGAAACAGAAAAAACTGTAGCATAGCTGACTGTTCCATTGTTCGTTAAACCATCACTCATATTTTAATGGTAATTATTAGAATGGTTGATCACAGGAGTTTGGGAAACATGTCAAAACAAAAATGACAGGTAAAAGAAAATCTAAACAAAAAGCAAAATCACAGGCTTATATTTTTTGCAATACTACAGAATGGCTGTGAGGTTTTTGATCAACTTCTTTCTTGTAGGTAGAATTTCTTAGCTCTAAGCTAAGAAAAATGGAAAGAGCAATTTTATATTATATTTACAAGCAGCAGATTTATTGAATACTTAGACATCCTAAAGAAAATCACTTAGCTAATCTAATCAATGTACTGTATGATCCTTTATCATTGGCTAAGACCTCTGGTGGAAAAATACTTGAAATATAAATCCAGTAGCTCAGATTTAGGAAAGAAAATCATGGCCTTCTGTAAGTCTGAACTGTTGCCTGGTAACTGTCTAAAAATTAACTGTGCATCACCTGGCTTCTAAGGACCGTGGCATCACTAGGAAACCTGGCATCTACTATGTCTTACATTGGAAAGCACTTTGTGACTTGGTTATTACAATTGTTTTGTCATAATCAGGGAAGTTAGCTACATAGCTGAGATGCTTACAGTAAAGTCATCTAAAATATTGTATAAATTACAAAAAAACCTTGTTTTAAAGTATGGAAATTTCACATGATCATTTTTGGATATTACTATGTGGCATTCAATTATTTCTTTAGGAGGTGTAGGTAATGTCTTTAGTTTCTTTCCTAGTCTCTGCACCTACTGAGCTTCACCCAAGCTTTGCATGAAACTAGAACCTGAGAACAAAGTGCTTTGACAGAAGGTGTGGCATGGATAGTCCTGAAATGGAAGGCAGGTATACCAAGATCACCAGATGTACCATGATCAGATTTGTAAAGGAAACTTTCCAGGTTGTTTGATGCTCTGTTTTGAACAGATTTTAGGGTCAGTTTTTGCCTGCCGTCCCAATGGCAGTGCTGAGAAGACTGTGAAGATTTAGACAGTTATGGGTGAGAATACATAACTTCATTAAACTGAATGAAACCTGTGTTCTGCAAATCATAGAATCCTTTAGAAAGGAAAATACCCTCAGGATTACTAAGTCCAGCTGTAAACTATTTTATTTAATTGAGCAATTAACCTGCAAGCTGCTCCCCTCTTTTATGCTTTTGGCCACTGAACACTGAAGGCCCTGCTGCAAAACTTATTTTCAGTCCATCGGAAAATCTGGTCTGAAGTGATTTTTTTTTTTAAATTGTTCACTTACAGATGCTGTGTCATGCGATTATGCAATATTCATCCTAAAATTAATTTTCTTTGCTTACAGTGCTCTCCTTTGCAGAACCTGTGTCCTACGCACACCAGTTAATTAAGTTTTACAGTACCCATATGGGTGCATTGTTTTATTGTCTTAATTTCACAAAAGGGAGAAGAGAAACATAGAGAAATGAAGTGACCTAGACAAGGTCACTTTGTTAATTAAGATTAAAATTTTTTTTCAGAAAAGAAGATAAGCACATACAAGGTAAGTGAAGCAAAGTGAAAGTAAGCTTACCTTTGCTTAGGTTTATTTGCTAGCACGGAACTACCTGAAAACTCTTTAGTTTAGGTAAGCTTCTGAAGGGGGAGGAGAATCAGAGAGTGCTGATTTCCCTCACTACAATTTTTTTTCAGTTCTCCTGATACTGGAAAGATGGTGACTGCTCTTCGTGTACTGCACATGATCTGATTGGAGTCAGCAGCCTACAGGAAAACTGGTTAAATCTATAGGTGTGCCACATAGAATCATAGAATCAGTCAGGTTGGAAAGGACCTCTGAGATCATCAAGTCCAACCCTTGATCCACTGCCACCATGGTTACTAGACCATGGCACTAAGTGCCACATCCAATCTCACCTTAAAAACCTCCAGGGATGGAGAATCCACTAATTCCCTGGGCAGCCCATTTCAATGCCTGATTACCTTATCTGTAAAGAATTTCTTCCTAATATCCAACCTAAACCTCCCCTGGTACAGCTTAAGACCATGCCCTCTTGTCTTACTAATAGTTATCTGGGAGAAGAGACCAACCCCCACCTGGCTACAACCTCCTTTCAGGTAGTTGTAGAGAGTGATGAGGTCTCCCCTGAGCCTCCTCCAGGCTGAACAACCCCAGCTCCCTCAGCCTCTCCTCATAGGACTTGTGCTCCAGTCCCTTCACCAGCCTTGTTGCTCTTCTCTGGACCTGCTCCAGCACCTCAATATCCTTCCTGAACTGAGGGGCTGTCAGAGTGTCCTTGGGTACAATGGTAGAGTGAGTCCCAGTAACCCACTAAGTGACATCAGTCCCCCAGGGCTGTCACAAGAACTCTCAGCCCCAGGAACTGAGGAACATCCAAGGGGAGAGGCTCTCCAGAGCACTTTTCAGACTGATGGGCTCACTACCTATGGGGTGGGTATGAGACATTGTGGGATGCTGGGGAAGTACATCTGGGAGTGGTACAAGACCTTTTATGAGCTATTCAAGGAGGAAACTGAGGTGGGAAATGGGAGGGATAAAGGTACTCTGGGATGGAATGAATGTGCAAAAGTAAAGGGAAAGGGAACAAAAGGAGCCTCTTGTGTTTGAACAGTGGCTGCTCAGTGCACTTACCTGGCTCTGCCCTGTACGTGGTCAGCACAGTCTAACCTGATTTCTCATTAAATTCCCTTTATTAACTATTTTCTTGGCAGAAGGACTGTGTATTCTGTGCACATGTGTGTGCATGAGAGTCTCACTTGCCAGTCACCAGTTGGACCATGAGGCAGACTGTCTGTGTGTATCTGTGATGCCATCACTGGAAGTGAGTGAGGGATGTATGGTTGTGTGGAATTGCTAGTGAATATCTAGCTGGACTAGCTGGTGAGGAGGTGATGTGATTTGAGAGCCTGGGAGGCGGGTGGTGTCCCAGAGTGATACACCATGAGGAGTTTCACACTGGAGGGACCAAGGAGTGCAGGACAACCACCAAAGATGTTATGAAGTCTGAGTAGATTGAAAGACTTCTTTGTATGTGTGCATCTCTGTGCGGGAGGCAAGGGAGACCACGGTAATTTGGGGCTAGCTACAGGATATGTGTGTCTAAGCCCAGCTACAGAAATGATCCACGCTGTGCGTGTATATGCAAGGAGGACTGTAACATCTGCTGGAGTTGGGCTGCAGAGTCGGGGGCTCATACATCCAGGTGCCAGGAATTGAGGAGACTGGAATCCAGAGGCTGCTACTGGGCAGACTGAATGACTGAGTACAGCTGCTGGATGGTTCTGCATCATACATATTTATACATTTTTTCCAACTAACAGAACTTTACCTTGAGCCGACAGAGAGGGAACTGCATAAGGCTGTTGCTGCTGCATGTGTCTCTATGTGGCTGGTTGATACATGTGTACCTATGTGTTATATAGTGTGTGTGTGTGCCTGTGGGAATACACACTCAACCACCCTACCGTCTAGACTTGGGGACACAGAGCTGTAGCAGCCTCACCTCCATTGAGGTCCTTGATTCAGTAACCTCTGATAATAAATATGTATATGTTTATAGATATCTATATATGCATATGCGTGTATATGTGCATATGTGTTAGCCACAGTTTTGCTTATGATTATTTCTGCCACTCAGTTACATTTTGCAGGTGGGAAGAAAGGAGAAAAATGCAAATTAGGGAAAACCAGTCTCTACTGACATCAAGGACCTCCATACACAGGTGAGCTGTCTTTTATCCAAAAAGGTGGCATCAAAGGACATAAGTAGTAATTTGTTTCAAGAAGGTCAAGCACATGCAGTCCTTCAGAAAGGTAAAAAAGCCTCATTCTGCAGCAATAGGAGCCAATCTTTTACATGGCTTATAAAGGTTTCCAAGCACTGTTTTGTAGCATCCTAAAGGACACTCGTCCAAAATACTAGGAAAGGAAAAACTTTCATCAGCAAGCTTTTTCTAACATTCAAACCTTTAAGAGCAAGCATACTGATCATATTTACATTTTCAAGCTTGCTCTTCATTTGCAAGGCAGGGATTATGTTGGAAACAAAATGAAGATAACTTTTTTCTCAAGACAGAAATGAAAATCCAAATTGAGGTCAAAACCCAATAACCATTACTGTCTTGAAGCTGGGAAAGCTATGTGTATCAGTACAAGCTCTTTTTTTAGGGATTCTTTACACAAATCCACTGATGACTATCTATGTGATAGATAAATTACATCCCACTCAATTTGATTACAGCTTTCCATTTCTCTTTTGGAATGACTGCCCCATTGCTTTCACATGAGTGAACTAAAGGACTAGAAAAGACAAACACCTAAGGGGAAAATAACAAAACAACAGAAATGGTGACAGTAAATTGATGCAGGGAGTAAAGAAGGGTCATTTCCCATCATTGCGTCAACTGCTGTGGAGACTGGTATGAAACAGTTCCAGAAAAAAAGAGGACTTAGCCATTTCATTCCAGTTCTGTATTATGGGTAAAGTTCTTGTTTTTTTAAGTAAAACCATAAACTTACATCCCCTTTAGGATATCTGTGTGTTGCTACAGTCCATATAGTACATACAGTAATGCCTCTATATCACAAGAGCTTCTGAAAATAAGAATGAGACTTGTTATGAAACCAATGCAGTTGAACTGGCTTCTGTTAGAAAAAGATAACCTTAGGGAAGAGTATCCCAAGGTCACACACCAAATCCTTCCCCTGAGCTGTTAGAAAATACTTGATTTGTAATAAACTGTGTAGAGCAGATGTACAGCATAGGTCTGTGGAGCCACACGATGGTACCCCACAGCACCCTATGCTGACCATGCTTCAAAAGCTGCACGGTGGCTGCACAGCCATACCATGCCAGGACATTTTCTCTGCTTGTGAGCTGTAACTAGGCCGGGTTGCCTTTCTGGCCTGACTCAGGTCCTTGGGAGTATGCCCACTGCATGGCACAGGCATCGGTAGGAATACCCAGCATAACCATAACCTGCCACCAGATTGTCTCCCGGTCATCGGTCGGTGGAATTGTAATAAGCCAGGGGGACCTGGAAAATCAGTGGTTGCATTAGCTTTATGGCAATGGGACATCTTTGAAATTTAGTCTTATTATTAAAATTTTGATAGTTCCCTCCTGCTCTGTCAACACATGAATAAATTACTGATTAATTTTATGAGTCGCAGTTATAATTTTCAGTGTTAATATTACCCATCACTAACTCCTGGCAAGTTATTTTAGAAGTCTGATGAAATTTGTCTAGTATTTAATGGATGGCAAAGTGATGAATCAAGGCCAAAGTTCCTGCACTGACTTTTTAATTCTAGCTGGCATTTATGGCCACCTGGTGTGGAGAAACAGCCTCTGCCCAAGGGTTTGACTGTGAATGGCAAATTTAAAAGCATCTGATGTAAACTTTTCTGGCCTGCTTGTTTTTCTGAAATGGGAAAGATGCCATTTTCCTACACAAGCTTTTCAAAACACCTGTAAAAAATTTGGGTCTACTCAAGGCAAAGTCGTGATGCCATGATTGCATGGGATAATTTTCTGAGACAGTCATTTACCTACAAGCCACATGTCACAGCTCAGGAGACATGAGGCAGTTGTATGTTGGAAGAACCCACTATTTCATCTGCCAAGTTTGTTTTAAATGTGTATAGCATACATAAGCTTGAAGTCCAGCAGGAGTGCCCCAGTCGGTGTGGCAAAGCAGATGACTCTCTAATTTCTTATAGAAGCAATGGATGGAAAATGACCCCAGCAGACTAAGAGATTTTATCAGATCTTGGCCACAAAAACGTTGATGATTTCTGTTTAATACCCTGAACTCTTAGCCACACTGTCAACCTACAGATCATTTTGTTTTCCTTGAACTTGTCCCCAAGTTCCCCTGCCAGAAATGACTCAAACTGGTGCAGGTTTGTTTTCCAAAACTTATTCCTAGTATTTCAGTGATACACAGCCAAAACTGGATTGACTTATGGACAGCAGACACATAGGTGACACCTGGATTTGGGCAGCATCTTATGTTCATGGCAGTATCTGAGAGAAGGAAAACAGGAGTATGAGGTGATTTTGATAATGATGTGAAGAGAAAATCATCTCCTTATTCGCATTTGACATTTCTCAGTAAATCCTGTTTACTATATGACATCTAGGTCATACACTTTCTGTCCCAGAGACTGTCTTTATTTTGGGTGTGATACTGAGTCAAACATATTGCTGATGGTATAATTTCAACTGCGTATGTTTAAACATTCTGTGAGTGTGCTACTCATGTGAGGGAACATCAAGAGTCATTGTTGATTTGATATGTGCAACTGATTTAATTGCTGTTTGAAAAAATGAGCATATCAGCAATGATCTATTCTTTGTCACAACTCTCTCCTGTAGACCTTGCGTCCATTTATGAAATAGAAGGCCTTGTGCTCAAGCCAGTCTATTAATGTGAGAGTCAATATGTCTAAGATTAACAAAGAAATGGCAAGAATAGTGCCAAAAACTGGATGCAAATGCAGCTCTTAGAAGGCCCTGTTGTTTCAGATTGTATGTAGTGATACCCTCTTAAAAGAAGAGAATATGGCCATGGAGATTCTCAAAACTGAGATGTTTATTTAATGAACCTTTCCCCAGGGACCTTGTCCTTGGGTTAAATAAATCAGAGCAGCTACAGTGAGGGCTGAGCTACAGCCAATTGCACTCAAATTGTATCTACCAATGGCTTACCACCAAGATGAGAGCAATATCTTTAGAGACTGGTCCTGGGTTCTAGGTCTATTGAAATGGTAATAAGAAGATGAAATGGAGAATGTGCATATTAAATTCTCAGATGACAAAGATATGTGAAAGTGCATGGAAATAGGAAATGGAATTTTGAATTATACCAGTAAAATGGAGAAAAGTTCTTAGAACAGATGGAGATTCTGTATTCAGAAAGCACTACTCTGCTGCATAAAAACTGGGGCAAACACAGGTTAAGTACTATTTCCACAGAAAAGGACTTAGGTTTTGCCATGGTTTATAAGATAACCACAAGTAAATGTTTTTAGGCTATGGCTATACAAAAAGCAAGCATTGTACTGGGACATAAACAGGGATGCCTGAAAATAATCTTTCTATTCAAAATAGATATAACATTTATTTTGAGGTGCTGTATTTTGAGAAAGATGTGGAGAAATTGCAAAAGATTTTTGAATGGTGTGGCCTAAGAGTGACAGATGAACAAATTATGATTGTTTATTCCAGAAAAAAAAGGCAAGGAGAGGATATGACAGCAGTCCTCAAGTATGGAAAATACAGTTGCAGAGAAGACAAAGTGTTGTCTTCTATATGCTCTCAGTGGTAGTGGGCTTTAATTTCAGAGAGAGGAAATCAAATAAAGAAGGAGTCCCTAAGGCCTTTTCTATAGTGAGAATTAATCCCACTTTCAGCAGTGGGTGGCTTGCTGATAATGTCTGGTACAAACCCAGAGCAGAGTTATGGAAAATCCATATTTCCACCAGTGGCACTCACTCCTGTTAATAACTCTTCGTGTCAGGGCTACATCCCAGTACAGACAATTAATTTTGGCAATCTTGGACTTTTTTCTTTTCAATTTTAAGCAATTTCAATTTGGGAAAATGATCTATGAAACACTTGGCTAGGCTGACAATGACCATGGTAGCTTGATGTGATTCTAAATTACCATGAACACTGAAGCAAGGTTTTCTCAGAGGACAGCCAACTCACCCTTAATTGCAGTGAAGATAATGGTGTTATTCTCATGCCAGCAGAACATATCCTACATTCTCCACTGAAATGATGCATCCAAGGCAATGAATAGCTTGTCATGCCTGGTAGACATGGCAGCCTAGGCTACACTTGATGTGGAGGGATGATGTAATTCAAAATACTGTGTTGTATGTGCAGCTGACAGTAGACTAAGCTGTAACAAATAAACCATCTTAAATGTCAAGTCTCCATGGAAATCAGGGGGGTTTTTTGTGAAATCACGTTGATCTAATTTTTATCTGCTAAATTAGGGCAAATCCTGACTTCATTAGTTAACTTTAGCTGATCTGTTCCTTTTAATGTAGAAGTTAACTCAGAAAAAGATAGATAAATACCAGTGGTTAATCTCACAGGGGAGTCTGTAACAACACAAAGGACTGTGGTTAACTGGGGAATTTGCAGTCAGTAGCTCTAGAATGGCTGGATATCAGCAGTCTGGGCAAGTCAGCCCCTTCCTCTAAGTCTGGTCTCAAATATTTTGAAATTCCTTTTAGCTTTTTTTGCTCTCTGCTAGCAACTGTCACGTGATACTGCTGGGAAAATATGCCGGGATAATTCATCCTTGAAGCAGCAGCATTTTGGGTACAGCCTGAACAGTGAGAAACAGCAAAAAGATCCCAAGTCCTTTATTTTATTCATTTATATGACCAAGAGAATTATATTATTACATTCATTTTCTTCTCTTTACCTCCTTTCTCCACTAATTTTAGGACTGTTTCAAAGTCTGAACTTCATTTCAAGCTCAGCTTTAACTGATTCGATTCATAAAGATGAATAATGTGCATGATTAATGCTAAGCATTTGCTCAGGTACTACTCTGAATGCTTGCCTGAAATCCCAAGATTTTGACTCACCAAAAATTTCAGCTATGCATTGCTGTTAAAGGGCCTGTTAGATTCAAGACCACTATGCTCAGTATATCACACCTGCCTGTATTAGTGACTTCCAGAGACTTCACTGGGTTTAGCCACATAGGTGAATCAGAGCTGAAATATGTCACTGGATTCACAACATTGTGGATTTTTTCTTCTCTATTTCCTCAAATCAACTTTGGTATCTTTACCTCTCAAAAATATTGAGTACTCATGCTGAGACATGGTAGGGATTGATGCAGAGTCTTCCCAGAGAGACAGGAAGACAGGGGTGGAGAAAGCCCCCCAGATTGTGCTTCTCACCCCCCAACTTGACTAGACGTTTTTGCAAAGGTGAATTTTGTTTGCATCAAAGCACTGCAAATCGAGCTCAAGAAATTACAGTAATTCAACAGAAATTAAAATCTCTTTGCTATCTCTGAGGTCACTTTATACATCTGGCAGTAGCAAAGCTTATGGAGTGGTGAAGTTAATTCAGTGAGAATCAGGCCCAAGTATCCAAAAAGCAATTGCTCTCTGTGTTCATCCTCCCCTTGCTTTTAAAGTCTACTTTTTTCCTCTTAGTATAAGTCATCAGGACTTATATATAAGTCATCAGGCTGCAATATGTTTAAACTGCCTTCCAGAAGTGTGGCTGCAGATCATGGTTGCCTGTCAGAGATACCTTTATTCTATTAAACTGGATAACTCCAGTCTCATAGTTACAATAGAACCATCCTCAGCCTCTAAATACATATCAAGGGTCCTGACTGCCCCTGCACACCTTTTTTGACGTACATAGAAAATACTGCTGGTGTGAAAAGATGAGGTAATTGATAATAAACTTGGAAATGGTAGGGAATAAATATGGCAATACTGTAGTTCTCAATAAATTGTTACAGGCATGAAATGTCCCATAAAATAACACTAACCCTACAAAACTATGAATTTCTATTTTAAAACTGCAGCAGTTCTCTGTTATTCCTTCGTTACTACATGAGACTGTGAAATACTGTCTTTGGATCAGTCTGTTTCTTTTACAGATCTGAAAAGGGTGCCTGGGAGTAACCATTAGTACAGGCATCAAATGGATGCTGCACTTTCCTGGAGAAGCTTTCTGGCACTCAGTGGCTCCATCTAGAAATGCACTGTCTCTTAAGGAAAAGATGCAGAGTAGGAAAAGAATAAATGTGGTAGAAAACATAACCAAGCTTCAAAGAAGGAAAGATGCGCAGGACCTCTTGAGTCAGAAAGCCTTGTCCCTCCTCAAACAGCATTTAATGACCTTTTCAAATGCTGACCTCCCCACCAGACTGACCTAGCAGCACCAGTGACTTCACAGGTGACTGCATGCAAATTGCTTAGTCAGACATTCAAGTTCCTTATTTAACCTCTTTAGAAATTAAAGGATATTCTGGCCCTATGAGCAGCTGCTGTCTTCAGCATATCTCCTTAAAGTGAATAAATGTCTCAATTGCTCCTCTCTTATTTCTGTGTCTATACTTCACTTGTTAATTCTAGATTATAATTGCATATTTTTCTGAGGTTTTATCAATTTCTTGAACTTTACTGAACTCTGAATAACCACAGCTAGTTGAATTTAAATAGTCCAATTAATTTTGCATAGTAGCTGAGTGCAAGTGAAGGTCATTCTTGGATCATTATTTTAGACTGTAGTAGGGCCAGATATGAGAGGAAAGTGATGTAGTGGCTTGAAGAAAATCCATTTCTCCTTTCTGGACAGTGAGTTTGTTGCAAATTTCCTGGGATGCAGAGTTGTAGTGCTTGGCACAGAAGGAGCTCAGCTTTTTTCAGTCTCTGGCTGTTGTGTCAATTTGTGCACAGAAGACGCTCACATTACATATGATATGTATACATAGGTATGCATGATACACATACAAGATATGTATATCTTGTACGCATAGATATGTATACATACCTATATGTATCTTATACGCATAGATATGTATGTATCTTCTACGCATAGATATGTATACATAGATATACATGATACACATACAAGATATGGTCAGCTATGCACTTTTTCTGGTTTACAGAAGACTTCAACGAAGGCACGAAACAAACAAAATACGAAATCTCTGAAATGGAAACCTAAAGGGTGGGTATTGCATGTGCTTTTGCATAAACACCTACAACATGCTTCAGTTATTTCCTTATAGTGGGCATCCCTTCCTATGTTCTTACAGCTAGTTATTGGGGATGAAAGGGTTGATGGTTTGGCTGCAAACAATATGGCCTCAGCAGCAGCTGTTTACGAACAATGTCCAGCTGCCAATCAGTGACAGTAACTTGCGTCTGTGAGTGGACAACTTGTGTGGAATGTCTCTACATTTCTGGTTGGCCAAACCATGAGTCAGGTCAATGAGCTGGATTGTAGTCTTTACAAGATGGTATGTTTCCCCCTGGACAATCTAAAAGTGCTTGATACATGTCAGGATACTACAAAAACTCGCGTTTGATTAGACTATTCTTTTTCACGGCTACTATTTCTCCTTTTTTAAAGTCAAATTCTTGAAAATCTGTGCCTGTTGTAATCCATGGTTAGCATGCATTTGCTTGGAACGGAAGACAGATCTGCATTACCTCCTGAAGTCCCTTCCAACTGAGTCATCTCCAACCTGGGCCATGAGACTGCCAACGCTGCCTGTATAAATCACCTGGGTTTCTGCCCGTAACCAATACAAAGCCCAGTTCTGCTCCTATCCTGGAATCAGCAGTTGCTTTACCACAAATAGTCTGCACTTTGACTGTTATAAGTATTGTGAACATATCTTTTTAAACATCATTAATCTACATGTGAAATTAATATTTTTACTGGCTGCTTCAAAACTTGAAACTGCATGGGAATAAATCTGTTGTCTTGCACATAGTGGATTTTTATTGCATGGACTTTTTTATAGAGTGAAATAACTTTTTGCTTTTTAAAGTTTGTGGGAGTCAATGAAACTAACACGATTCCAACTTTAGGGGCAGGAACTGAAATCCTTTATTGGACATACAGGCTGATATTTTAAGGGTCTGGGATTTACATATTCAATAGGGGGTTGAACTTATTACAAGTAGGGGGTTTCGGGGATGAGGTAAGGGACAAACCCGATCCCAAAAGTTTTTTTCAAATATAAGCAAATGCTTCCTTTAATAAACAACAAGTTTCACATCACATAGCTAATCTGCATGCACTGTTTATTTTGTGTGTGTAGACATAACTGTCTATTCATTATTTTAAGGACGTGTTAAGACAGTCAAATGAGATGAAAACATGTTTGGGTTTTTTTAATGGAAATACACATATAGAAATCTCATTTTAAAATGGAATCAGTATTCCTACAGTCTATAAATCAACATTTAAGAAGATTTGCTCTGTAAATATACCTCTTTCTGCTCACAGTTTGGAAATATCAAGTATTTTTTTTGACTTCCAGGTTGTTGTAGAAATTTTAATTAAAGGCTGAATAGTACTGTTTAACTATTTATATGACACTGCAGGCACAACCATCCCAATGGTGTCCATGGAATAAGAATCACTGACTCTTCAATTTTATGCAAGTACAACTAAAAAAGGGGTGATCTTGTAATCTGCTATCTTAAAATTTTATTTTAAAAAGTCCCATAACAATTTATTTGTAATAATGCTTCACTGAGTTTGGCTCTGATTTAGTGTCTAGAGATAGCTATCTTGAAATTGCTAGTATTTGTCACAATTGTTTTTAAATTTGAAACTATGTTAATACTCAGTGTTTTAGGCAGCCGTGTAAACACCATCTGGGCAAAATATTTGTAATTATTTACAAACAAAAAAAGTATCAGGGAAGCTTTTTCACAGCACCAAGCTGGTGCACTAATCTACCAGAATGTGTCCCCCAGTCCTACCCATATGCTAGTTGTTCTTAGGTCAGTGACATCCACTGCAGTTCCTGGCTGTTTTTTTTGTGCGTGTAATTATTTTGGTTTCGTGAACAAATGAAGAAGGCTGAAAGACTGTGCCAACATGTTTGAAGGGAAAGGCCTGGTCACTCCTATATCAATGTTCTTCCTTGGTCCATGGACAGGTTTTTACTGTCTAGGCAGTACATAGTTTAATCATATGTTTACCTTTGGAGTGGCAAAGGGTCTCCTCCACCTGAACTGCTATCTGATTGCTATCTGGGTGGAGGGCGTTCAGAACGAAGCCAAATCCTGTATTTGCAAAGTCCCTAGAAGGCCATGGGGCCATGTGTCACCAAAAGAGAAGCATTATTCTGCATCACATATACTGCCTAGAGTTTGTTCTCAAAAGTCAGTTAGGAGAATATCCCTACAGGCACCTTTAAGTACATGTCACTGGGTGGCCATGACAGTATACTTATAAAATTTTACCTGTGATAGTCTGGGCATTCCATCTAGAAGGAAGACTCAGGATTTGCAATGCTTTATAGGTGCTGAAAGAAAGCAACCTTCTCTTAGAGTTGTTAATAATAACAGGGAAAAGCATCCACATGCCTAGGCACAAGTTCCTACCCACTGCGGTACAGGTAAATCATCCAGCTGCATCTGTCCAGGAATTAATCATGCTGAGTATTTCCAGGAGCAGAAGGGCCAGTGTCCCAGCTGCTGGCCTTGCTGCCTCTGCCAAACTGGCCCTGGATCCAGTGGGACATATCAAGTGCCAGGAGGACCACAGGTACCAGGAGGGCTGAGGAAGGCCTGCAGCAGTCTGTCTTGTTGATCCAGTGTGTAGCCCTTCACACCCTGAGTTGTTTTTTTTTCCACTCTTGGTGTTTCCAGAGGTAAGGATATGTTTGAAGTTCCTACCATCCTGTGCTGGTCTCCTTGTTCCAAGCTGCCACTCAAGGAAGGGCAGCTGGAGCTTTTGGATGCAAAATCATTACTGAATGATACAACTGCCTGCGGTAATTTCCTGGTGCTGTGGGCCTGATCCAAAGCCAGCAGCAGTCGGTGATCAGAGCCCTGGAGTGAATCATGCACCATCTGTTCTCGTGGGCCGACTGTTTGTATATGGAGACTGTTGGGTAAATGTGTAGCCACAGCACAGGAAGGCAAATCCCCCTCACTTGCATGGAGGGGAGCAAGTGTCTGTGCCTTCTTCATGATCTGAACAGGTAGGGCAGGGTATGATGGTGTGTGTGTTGCTACTCTGAAGGCTCACAGGTGGCACAGGCTGCTCATTGCACTGGGTGTGAGGGGATGCATTTGTGGTGCTGGCAATGGGCATTGGTGTTTCTCACTGAACCCTCATAACAAACAGAAGGGAGATTAGACAGAGCCAAAACCACTTCTGGGCCTATTCTCAGAATGAGTTGAATGAAGCAGCTAGGTAAGGAGGAAAGTCTCATTTCCTTCAGTGCAGAAAAGGAGTAGGAGTAAAGGAAGGGGTGTTTGGTTTCTGACCCTGACCTGCTATCTACTTAACCCACTTTCCAAGCATGCAATGGCTGTGAGGGTGTCCCTTGGTGTTGGATCTTTGTTTTGACACAGAAGGCAGTATGATGAGGAAGGGTTCAGGACAAAAATTGAGGATGAAGGGGCCTGCAGCCATCTTTATGCTGAGGAGGCTGTGGCAGTCAAGCATGAGCCAGAGCAGTGTCAAAAGGTGGTGTGTACTGCCAGAGCCTGTACTGGAGAGATGCACAGGTATAGGGGATGGATTGCATGGCCCCACTGTGCTTCTGCACAAATATGACCAAATTACTTCTGTGGTCCAAAGTGGAACCTGAAGCCTCTCCAGTGGAGAGGTGAGCAAGTACATCTGCAAATCTGGGTGGGTCTGCCAGCGAACACGATCAAAGATACTCTAAGCACTTTGTTGCTTTTAACACAACGTACATAATGGGCTCATCTCCACTTACAGTAATAAAGGTTTCCTTTTATTCCCGCTAAACCACAGGTAGGTCATCAAAAGTTAATGCAAATATCTGAACAATATTGAGTCCTACTTCACAATAAGCATTGACTCATAGAATCATTATGTTAAAAAAGACCTCTAAAAGCATCTAGTCCAACCATTAACTCAGCACTGCCCAGTCCCTCACTAAACCATGTCCCCGAGTGCCACATCTACGTGTCTTTTAAATACATCCAGTAATCCTAATTTCACCAGTTCCCTGGGCACTGTCTTCCAGTGCTTGACAACAAGCCTTTCAGTCAAGAATTATTTCCTAATATCCCATCTAAACCTCCCCTGGCACAACTTGAGGCCATTTCCTCCTGTTCTGTTGCTTATTAACTGGGAGAAGAGACTTCCACCTCGCTACAACTTCTTTTCAGGTAGTTGTAGAGAGCGACAAGGTCTCCCTGAGCCTTCCCCATCTCTGTTTCCCATGTCTGGACATGCTTTAGTGCCTCAGTATCTTTCTTGTAAGTGGGGATCCCAAAACTGAACACGGAATTTGAGGTGCAGCCTCACCAATGCTGAGTGCTGAGTACAGGGGGACAATCACTGCCCTGGTCCTGCTGGCCACACTGTTGCTGATACAAGCCAGGATGCTCTTGGCCTTGTTGACCACCTGGGAACACTACTGGCTCGTGACGAGGTGCTCACTAATCCAAATGCAGTTGGGGATTAGGGGATAGGAGGGCAGAGACTGGAGCTGCAGTCTGCTGTGTCCCACCATGAACAGAAGGACAGGCTGCCTGTGAACAGTCTGTTTAAACTGAGGTGAAGCATGTTCCCGTTGTCCTCTTGGGAGTTTCTCAGCTTCTAATTGAATGCACAATTCTTAGCTTGTGAAAGATGGAGAACTTCAGCCGCTGGGCTTCTGTCACTAAACTATTAAAAATAAATATACTGTAGAGGAGACAAACCATTAGGGAAAGAGCTAATTGTTTATTCTTGCACTGGCTTCTTTCTTTTTTGCAAGGTTGATTTCTGTCTGACTATAGACAGTAATTGTAGAACAATTGGAAACAGTAGTACAGAATAATCAAAATACAGTGTAAAAGACCAATTACGTCTTTATCTAAAACTGACTGTACTTTATTCAACTCCATTTTGAATTATTTCAGAAAGAGAGATTACAGATTTTTCCTCTTGGAAATTATTCTTCAGTTCGGAAAATTTCATCATTAGGAATCTTTTCCTGATTTTCTTTTAAAGTCTTGTTTGCTTAATGTCTACCTATTTTTTCAGATGCCTGCTCTAATCAGTTTCTCAGACCTCTTTTTGTTCAAAACCTTTAAAAACTTACAATGATACTTGCAGTAATGGTGAGGTCAAATTTGACAACTCATAGCCCTTAAGCACTGCTCAGCTCAGAGCATTTACATTTAGCTTTGTTTGTGTATTTTTTCCTCATTTATCAAAATTCTGATAAGCCATCAACTTCAACAATGATAGATAATGCCACTACTTTGTCTTGAAATAACAAATTGCATATTTAAAATGGAAATTGCTTGTGTTGAATGTCATGGGAGAAACCAGTAGCTATGCTTCAGAATATATACATTGCTCAGCCATTCCTAACAGCAGGTTTTGCATTAGAAAATTTAATTACTAAATTTAATCATGCCATAAACCCCTAGAGCTGTTCATAAATACAGTACTATTTCAGAAATCTATCATCAATAGATTTTCATAATTTCATGAGTCAGCCTATAGCTGCTATTGATAACAGATGTTTAAAGGTTATGGCTTTCTCATAGATTCAGCTCTCACCTGTCTTCTTTTCCAGAACTAAGTGAAATCAGTTACAGGAATTGGGGCTGTAGAAATTTGGCTTAATGTGGAGACTATAAAAAAGAGGAAAAAAAGGTTAGGCAGAGATTCCCTGTACCATTACAAGGACTGGGTTTGTAAGCCAACATTTGCACTTTTGATAAAATTTTACTTCTTTCTTAATTTTAATCCATAAACTGAAACTTATATCCCTGATTTTTTTGCATCACTATAACTTTCTACAACCTGTGAACTCCCCAGTCTAAGCAAGAAGGTCACTATTCAATGGGAAGAAACCACTGGCAACAGAAAGAGGATTCTGTCCTTCAATCCTTGTATAATTTTCATCTTAGTGGCCCTTCCTAGAAGCCTTAATGCATAATGCAAGATCTAGCAAGCAGATAATAATATTGCACAGGCAGCAAACAACCACAGAAAAGACCAACCAGACAAAATGGAATGTTTTTTACATGGTACCTAATTCAGCTGTGAAACTCACAACTGCAATGAATTTCAATAGGGATGGAACAAATTCAGAGGGAAAGTCCATTCAGGCTATAAAATGCAGCCCAGTGGTAGAGTTCCTCTGCTGAAGGCAGAGTGCCAAGCAACTTGGAGAGAAAAGGAGATGTCTACTTTTTATTAATATTATTTTTTTCTGAATTCAGCTGCTTGGATTGTTCAAGCTGATTGCATGCCAGTGAATCAAAATGAAGTGTGGACTGGATTAGGTACAGAATGAAGCAGTGGGCAGTGACACACCACCTCCAAAGCAAAGACCTTTAAGGCAGTAAGGCTACCAAGGCTGGCCCAGGTAGATTTGTACAGTTGGTTCACTTCAGACGGGAGGCCTAAGGTCAAAGACACAAAGTCAAAGGCCTTGTCCCTTCCCCCTCTCTATTCTTCCTTGCTTCAGGTTCCTTTATCTCATAATTAATTCTTTGAATTAGATTCTTGTAAAGAACAATGTTGTTTGTGCTTCCCTCAAATCACAAAAACACTGGCTGCAACGTGTACAGCCATCTGAGAGCACTGCATAACTTACCGTGCAAAAGCAGATTTCCTTGTCATGGCTCTGGTACTGAGACTGTCTTGCATTAGGGGCAGGAATCTGTCCTGGTCTTCCTTTGTTTTTTTTCATTATGTAGGCCACATCTCAAATTCACTGGAATTAAGTCCCAAGGTGCTGAATATCGACCTTTGACCATGTAAATTGTCATAAGTTAAGTTTATTGTCAAGTTGTTGCTTCCTTTTTTGGCTAAAGAAACACCTTGGGAGATTCTTAACGAAACCTCCACCTTCCATGTTGGTATTTCCCTATCCACCTGCTCGCTCCGGTTAAAGAGAAATGCCAGTGTGCTCTGTACCATCCCTTCAGCTCCTGCTTCTCAGAATTATAGATTCTGGCATGTTAAAGAGCTGCGCGGAGAACAGCATGGTGCAGCAGTTCCTCCTCACTGCCTGCTCTTCTGCAGTGGTTCTTGGCATTCACATACTTTGGGAGCAGATGTGTTGCTGATGCCAGGAACAGACACAGAAGACTAGCCAGAGTAGATGCTGCTCAATGAATCCCACAACAACCAATAGGCACCTACATGCAGTGGCAGGAGAGTGATGCAGAGTTGTCCATCAAATTCTGGCAGAGCCACATTGCTGATGAGTCAGTCCTCTAGAGTAGCTTGAAGGGGTTTTCGATCTCTGTATTCTTTTCCCTATAAGCAGACCACAGTACAGATTTTGTTCTGCATGACAGAGAAGTCAGTTATCTCACAAGCAGCAGTAGAATAATTTATTATTTATCGAGTACAGGCATCACACCAACAGCCAGTGGAAATGAGATTAGAAATAATCAGGCATTGTTAAACTTCTTATTTTTTCAATGCATGAGTAGAGCCGAAGCCTGGTTTTGACACTTCCCGTCCCACTCTGCCCTTTTTTCCCCAAAATGTTTCTTTATTCTCAGATATTTCAAGAGATCAGAAAAAATTTCAAGTTGTTTTTGGATTTTTTTTCAGAGAAATGTGAAAATAGATAAATAATTTTTTAGTGTTTTTTTCCAGCTTCAGTAATTGTCATTGCAGAAATGCCGTGATCTGTGAAGCTCAGCAGAGAAAGACCAGAAGGAGAATTCATCCCTAGGGTGTTAATAATCTCTGATCCCATCCAAGCGTCAATCCCATTGCTCGGATTGCCTATTGGCTTGCCACTCTGTGTCTTTGTGGAGGGCAGGATCTGTCATGTAAACTTCTGTTTAGGGAAATTTCATAGAGGCTATTAACTTTTTCCATGGCTGTTGAATATTACTGCATGAGGGACAAATTCTCCAAAGTGCAGGAATCCAGAGCTGCAGACCCTGTGCATTTTCAAGAGCATGTAGGTCTTTTTAAGCATCACTGTAAACCTGTAGGACATGAAATTTGTGTCTTGGATTAAAATAAATTACACTAAGAAATTCTTTCTGAGTTTTAGGTGTTAAACACCTTGAAAAATTTAACTCTAAGTAATTTCTTGCTGGGATTAAATCCAAATATGTAGATGATACATTGATTTCAAAATAAATCTCCTAAAGACCTCAGAACTCTCTGTCTTACCTGCCTCCAAAGTAATCCGTACAGAGCTAATGACATTGCATTTCTTTCCATAGCAATGGCTGCTTCTGAGAAAAAAAATAAAATAAACAGTATAAATTCAATTATGTTCCATGTATGACCATTCATGTCATTTAAGGTAATTGAGTCTTCAAACAGGGTTGAATGAGGTTTCCTGTCTTTTTGACAGAGTACAGAAAGCATGTAGAACCTCCCTGCCAATTAGAAATAAATGCAGGAATATTGAAAGGAACACAAGCTGAAATCCAAACTCGGCAATTACTTCTACATATCTTTATTGGTGTGCTATGACAATTGATGAATGCCTATCTAAAAAAGACATTTCACAGCTGTTTCCAAATATGACCCAAGCTGTATAATGGTGGTTTTATTCACAAAGTCTCTTTTTTTTCAGTAGTAACCACTGAAAAATATTCTCAGACAATATGAAGGTTCTTTAGAAAAATCTGTGCCGGGACAATTTCTCAGACTGCTTTCTCATTGAAGCAGGAAACATGTTTTCAAAAGAGCTAGATGGGGAAACACAGCCTTAGGGTCAACATCCTAAGGGCTAGAAGCACAGTTGAAAACAAGGTGACTCAAGTCAGAATTAGGAATTCTGTTTTAAAGATGATCCTTTCCCAGTACATTTCTATCACTGACTCTTAGATATCCAGTGTTTCCTGGAGCACAGGAGACTTCTATCCCCTTTTACTGCTTGATAGCTAAACAGAGATTTCCCCAATCCCCAAAGATGTTTTTGCTCCCGTCCTTCATCAACTGCAAAGTCAGCAAAGCCCAAAATAATGGATGGGTTAACTCTACAGCAAAAAGGTAAGCTCACTTTTTAATAGATAGGAGGATGCTCCTGTCCTCGCACCCATTGTGGAACTCCCCGCCCTGAGGGAGATACTGGGCATTCCTGCCTGAACTGGAGGATATATATAATCTTGGAGTCTTGGGACTTTTTTAACCACTCGTGAGATCCAGAGGAAGACTGCAGACCACCACTCAACCAGACTGCAATCGCCACTCTTGACCAGACTGCAACAGCACTCTCACCAACAGGTTTTTCCCTCTCCTTTTACTTTGGACTCAGGGGGCCCAACGAACACCACTCTGTTCATGCCCCAGGGTGCTGGGTTATACATTTGGGTTTTGTGGGTTGAAACCAACTGTTTGTCTGTATAATCGTATTTATTGTATTATTTTATTAAATCGTTATTCTGACTTATAATCTCTCCTTTGAGTTGAGTTCATTTCCCCTGCTGGTTTACCTTTAAACCAGTACAGATATAAAGTTATTAAAGGTTGTCTTCACACTTTTGAGATCATCCCATACTACTTTCAGTGTCCAAGAAAAGATTTGCCACCACATGAGAAGCAGAATTCCTTGTCAAGTGCCATACCATTCCTGCAGGCACACAGCATGTCTATGACTCCAGAAATGTCAAGTCATAATAACATTCCTTCATATTTCTTTGTATTGCAAAAAAAAAACCTGAAATCAGATTTAGTGTGGGTATTTTCACTGCAAACTTGCAGGTGTTACTATTTCTCCATAGTATGCGTGAAACATAAATTTCTGAGGTATAGGACATCGTTAAATTCTCTCATTCTGTCTAACAAGTTATACAATGACATTCATTTATTTAATAATTTAAACACTTCTTTAGCCATTCTTCTACTGAAAAAGAATAATTCATCCCTCTGGCAATTAGAACAATTAGAAATTATTTTTTCTAAAAGTGCAAGGAAACTGATAGACACAATTGTATTTGAATTTTCTGCTCTGCATTTGGAAGCAAGAATCAGTCAACAACAAGCTTAAAAATGTTTAGCTTAGAAGTTTCTACAATTTTAATAATTTTTGTCTGGGATTCTTAAATTATACTTGAACAGAACAGCCTGGATATTGTAATAAATTGGAACCCTGTTTGCCTACAAGTTTTAATTCTGTTTAATCCTTATTTCTTTGATTTTTCAGGGAGAGGATAAAGAGTTTAAAGTAAAAACAACACACCAAGAAAACACGGATGATTTGCCAAGTTTTTTTATAGCTCACAAACTTAAAGCCAAGACTATCTCTGTTCTATAATGTCAGTACATTGTGAATTTTGCATTTAACATACAGCTGTCATGGCTATGAAAATCATTACAACTTAGGGAAACAATCAAGAGCTCCACAGTATTCAGTCACAGATATATAGCAAGTAAGTAAAAGCTGGACTATAACATGCTATATGAAAAAAAAGAAAATAACTCTTCTTTCATTTTACCCTATTACTTTCTCTTTTTTTTTCCTGAAGGTCTGCACACTGTTCATAGCTTAGAAAAATATCCTAAATTATATGTGAATGCAACATCAAGTTTTCTCTGAAACACACCAAATTGTGTTGAACCATTAGTTTACTGAGCAGCTTTAAAATATTGGCTAATTTGCATTTTTTAATGCAGAATTGACAGTTTGCTCTTATAAATCACGCCTTTAATATTAAGACATATTTTAAGTGTCTAGGAAAGTGCAGGAGATAAATTATCTGCCAACAAGAGTGAGGGGGAATAAAATAAATGAACTAGCAGGAAGAACAAAAGAGAGGAACCAAGACAGGAAGAACTGAGGAACGGGAGTAGGGGCTGGAACAGCTTCCTGTACTAAGACTTGATTAGGCCCATGGTATGTTAGGGCTGAGAACAGGCCTCTGCTCTCTGGCATGGCAGAGACTGAGTGAAAACACTGGTGGCAGGACCTCATGATGTGGTTATCTTCTCCCAGGGGGGCAGATCTGCAAAAAATTAGTGAATCTGACTTCTTCAGGCCCTGGATGGCTGGTGAATGGACAGAAACTCCTCTCTCTGAGCCTGGGCATTGATCTCACCGATGTGACAGTGGTGATTCCTTTATGCTTCAGTGTGTGTTACTGTTCCTCTATCATCAAAAAGTGTAGGAGACCCTTATGTAGTTTTTCTTTCTTCTTAACATTCCCTATCATGTGGCTGTAAAGTAAACCAGTAATTTTAACCTTTTTGATTTGTGGACAAATGAACAATTTTCTGGGAAACATGAGGACCCTGTTCAAGGACCCAGTATGAGCTGATGATAGGCTGCCTTAACTCTTTTCCTACACCCCTTAGAAATAGTCCCTGGATCTCCAAAGGAGAACAAAGACTGTAAAACTAACTTGTAGGTTTTGAGGTGAAGGTTTTCTTGGTTTTATAACCAAAAACTTAGTAAAAAGGAGCCCAAATATCTGATTGCAAGTGAGTGGTCATTGTTGCACAGTCTGTAAATAATCACTGCTAATGCAAGTAGGAAAAAGGCACTGAAAAGAGGGTAGAAGCAGAGAGGAACAATGCTGCTTTTTACATAGGAAGTCTCTGAGTTTGTTATGCTCCCAGTTCCACTAACAGAGATAGCTGCCAGCTCAGTCAGCAACAGAAGAAATAAACTCTGATGAGTATCATGGTAAAGGAGGAATTTCTCTTGTCTCTTTCTGGTGTTTTGATTGCCGTGGGAGAAGTTTCACAGTGTCAGATTCAAGGATCTTCTCTCAGGAAGCTGCTGCTGGTTCCCAGTGCTCTTCCCAGGTTTGCTGGTGGGCTGCTTTTCTGCCATTTGACCTTAAGGTTCACCCACAGAAGTTTCCAGTGAGCTGTTTGGCTAATCAGCCAGGCTGCATGCTCCCCTGAGACATCCACAGGGAAGTATCCGGGGGCCTGATAACTTTCTGGTGCTGATTGCAATTCTGATCAGCTCCCAAAACCAGAAGAAAAGTGCATCTCTAATTTGAATTCAAGCTGTATGAGCAACTAAATCTCCGAGTGCTGAAAGAAATCTGCTCTTTAAAAGTCTCACATCCAAAGCTGGTAGTTAATGATGACACAGAACAATAATTAAAAGGGGGAAAAAATGTTTACAGAGCTTAATTTGATGACAACAAAAAGCATGGCTAGCCTGCTCTCCCTTTCCCCCTCAGGTATCTTACCAAGTGAAAAGAAATCAGTCATCTAAAAATGTACATAGTTTAATATCTGAATTAATTTTTTTTTCCTTAAACAATAGAAGAAAATCTTCCTTTGAAATTACTGAAATTTCATTCTCTGCTACTAGGAAGTCTTGGTTCAGGAGGGTCAGACCAAAGTCACGTCACTCTGTACCAACCTTATTTCTTATATTCTTTCTTTGTCACTGGTCGCTGTCAAAGACAGGATAATAGGCTGTGTGGACCTTTGAGTCTGACACAGAAGGGCTCTTATTTTATCACAGAACAATAGAATATCATAGAATCCTAGAATGGTTTGGTTTGGAAGGGACCTTAAAGATCATCTATTTCCAACCCTCTTGCCATTAGCAGGGACACCTTTCACTAGACCAGGTTGCTTAGAGTCCTATCCAACCTGACCTTGAACACTTCCAGGGATGGAGCATCCACAATTTCTCTGGGCAACCTGTTCCAGTGTCTCACTACCCTCCCAGTAAAGAATTTCTTCCTAATATCTGATCTAAGCATACTCCCTTTGAGTTTAAACCATTATGTTCTTGAGATCCATTTTCTCCTCATTTGGCATGATGCAAAATAATTCTGGTTGCTTCAAATGACTTAGTTATTGATTCCAGGAAAGAGAGGGACAATGTGTTCCTAATTCTAGAAACACCTACACCCTTCACATAGGAAAACAGTCCCTGCTGAAGCTAAACACACATGTATTCCTTAGGTGGACCTTCCATATGAAGTATAAGCAGTTTCCCAGGAAGGCAAAATGCTCCCTTACCAGATTACACCATGTGCACACTCATGGTAACCTGACCAACAGGACACTAAGCAGGATTAAATGCTTTCCTCTTCAACAGAATACTTCCAAACTGAATAGACAGCTCTCAGTAATTACAGGCTAGAGCATATTAGCCCTTGTAGTAAGGACTGCAGTCAGGCGGTGTTTCACAGTGGATTATTTGCTCAGAAACTCAACTATTTGCTGAAAGCATTCTACTATAGCGCTTTACATCAGCTTGAATCTGTCCCTTAATCTCTTAACTCAGTCCAAGAACTTGGTCCATAAATGGCATAAATTTGTTAAATATACTGACTCCGATTTACTGTTCATTGAGAATCTATCTGGGTCTGTAGCTGCTCTGCAAACAGATCATCATGATTGTTTGCAATATGGGCTCCGGTTCCAGAGGCTCTGATTAGAAACACTGGTCTCCTGGGTTTTGAACACTGCTCTTTTCATAGCACTGTTCAATCACTGAAACCAAAAGAGTAACACGAATGTGAAACTCCTATAAATGAGAGGATAAGCCCATGAGTTGGAAAACACTTTCTTTTCTCTCACTGATTTGACTGGTTGGCCTATTACCTGAATGTCTAATTTTTTTCTAAGTGGAAACAGACTTATTTCTAAAAATAATAATAAAAATACCCCAAAGCACACACTAAACCTTGAACACTTAAACCCTGAAAACATATAAACAGCCCCAAACTGAGTCACCTTTTGCAAGAATATGAATGTATCTAAATACTAAGCTGGCATTTTTTCTTTAATGCTGCCATGGTTCCTGGTGTTGTGGAGATAGTAATATCTGGGTGTGTAATTCTGTGGGCATTAGTTTGGTATGGACAGTCCCATTTCTGTCCTTTCAAATGAAACCACCAAATGGATGAAGAAAACAACCCACTTTACTGCTCATCCGTCTGCAGGCTTGTCGAAGCACAGCACTCAGGTTAAAGGTCCAGTGCTCAACTCATTACAGCCCCTTGTAAATATTATGTGAAACAAAGGTTGTGTAAGCATTTATCTGTGGACCCATTTGTTATTGAAATGGGCAATAAATTACTGGCCAAGTTGGACCAAAGTGAGTTGGACAGATCCTGACCCCAGTTACACCACAGGGGGTTGATACTGCCCTCCCTTCCCTAAAGACCAGATGCAGCATCACTGGAAAGATGCAGCCATAGTGAAGCACAAGTGGAAGTCTGTTAATGAGAGTTCTACTCCCTGTAGTTTTATTTTCTGATTTGCCCCATGTGCCTAGTGTTGAAGATGGTTTCAGAGGTGTGTGGACAAATATTCTTTTTTATTCTTTATTCTCTAGATACAGAACATGAATACGTGGCACAGTTGTACTTTGAAAAAATTATTCTATGTGTTTGATTATGAAAACAACAAAAAGACCCTGTTGCATGGGCTTAACAGTTTCGCTGCAGTCAAAATAGGGAAACTTGGCATGTGTACATGTTTCTCATTGGGAATGACTCCAGCTTGCGAGTGATGCTCAAAAGAGGTTTTACATTTATCATTACCTGCATATCCCAGCTGGGCCAAATCACTTCTGCATCTTTGTGTCTTAAGTCTGTCATCAGCTTTATCTACCCCAAGAACTCTCAAACACTCCTGTTACATACAATTTATCTGCCAGCTAGGCCTAAGTTTTCATGGATGCGACTTTGTCTCCCTGTAGTTCAGTGTGCTGTAGAAACAATAATGCAGTATTTGTAGATTAAACAGAGAGAGGAGGTAACCTCCAGTGCCTTAAACTGCATTCTGTCCTTTGGACTGATGATTTCCTGAGATTGGACAGTTTCTGCATATCACAGCTCTCAGGCAAAGCAGTGGTCCTAAATACCTTTACTACCCTGGCTATAGTGGAGGGCATTGCTTTTTTAGTAGCATGCAAGGCTGGAGGCATACTGCTAGAATGGGTAACATTCAGTATTTTTATGTTCAATACTTTGTCTTTCTAATGATCTAAATGCAGTTGTTCCTTGTGGAAAATAATATCTATCATAAGCGGTGAATTTGGACCTTTACCTTAAGTAAAACCAACAGTGGCTTTCAATACAAAGTCTTTTTACTTTTGTTGAATGCTTTATGCATTTGAGTCAGCTTTTTTAAAGGGATATACTCAAATACCAGACAATTACATATTTTTCTCTGGCTATTTATTGTTCTTTTCAGTTGTGCATATTTTTTAATATGCTGAGAAACAGCACACTGAAAGCTGAGTCAACTTTATTTGAAGGCCAGATGAAATTGCCCAGACTGAAATTCAGTGTTTTTTTTTACAACCAGCAATACTAATAACCATAGTGGAAGTATTATAGTACAAAATAGATGGTGTTGTGAGAAATCAGGCCAGATGGAACTCCAGCTGTCTTGTTAAAAAAAGAAAACATTAGAATCTAATTAAAATATCCTTTGGGTTATGTTTCATGAAAAGTTTTACAATACTTAATTTCAGACCTATAC
This sequence comes from Neopelma chrysocephalum, assembly GCF_003984885.1. Lineage (NCBI taxonomy): Eukaryota > Metazoa > Chordata > Aves > Passeriformes > Pipridae > Neopelma > Neopelma chrysocephalum. The sequence goes on along the minus strand of NW_020897702.1, from coordinate 8,801,378 downwards.
AACTACTAACACTTTTAATTTACAGCTTAACTCTTCAAGTTATCTTTGTGTTTGCTTTTAAGTAGCAGAAGTAAGAACATCTTTCTGTATCTGGGCTACTCCTAATTGCTTTCAACCACAGCAGCAGGGTGAAAGTCCTTGCTGGATCATGAGTTTAAAGAGCGTCCACTCAGCAGCACAGTGGAAGATACAACAGTCTTCACAAGCTTTTGGGCGTGAGTATTTCAGTTTCCTGCTTGGTGTTGGATCTCATGTAGTCATGGTCAAACAGTTTCTTGATGGACATTTTCCATTGAAGATTCTGATTCAACAATGTGGAAATTCTCTGCAGAAACAGATTCTTTTCAAAATAATTTCCTGATTTCCAAATGGCTTAAAGTATTGTTATTGTATTCTATTTCATGCGCATACTACAATCAAAACTGAAATGATTAATTTTTTAATCTGATCAAAATAAATTGTTTTCCTTCATCCAAAGCTACATTTTTAGAAAACATTTGGTTTGAAATTTTAAATCGTCATACATCCTTCCAGCTGAAACCTAAGATGGGCTTAGGAAATCTTGGAAAATCTTGACTTCCTTCCCCGCATTTTGAAGGCAGACTGGTCATCTGAAGACACATCTATATTTGTCCCACGGCAAGTCGCTCTAAGGGTTTTAAGTTGCCCTTTTTCTTGTAACAGTGAAACACAGATTCATCGTCCAGTTTAATTATCTGAGGATTATGCACTGGGTTAAAATGTTCAAGCCTGGCTGTTCATAGAAAGGGACACGTAAAACCACACTCAGCACTTAAGTAGGTGGCCTCATTTTCTGAAGTACCAACTATTTATCCAGAGGCCATGTTTATTTAATGTTAGGCTCTCAAGTGCAGTGTTCCAGCTTTAGCTCTTTGAATTTCATTAGATCAGAAGAAACAGCCTACTACAGTTTTTATACTAAATATACAGGGAAATCACCCCCAGAGCTATAGTCTAGGCAAAAGAGAGGAAAAAACAGAAACAACCGACCATGTAGGTTTTATGAGTTCATGATGCTTGAGTTGTCTCCTTGTTCAGATAGTGAAAGACAGAATGTGATGCTCTGTCTTTGACTGATCATCGCTTGTGATCACTGAAAGGAATGCAGAATTACTATCAACTTCATACAGGCAATATGAAAAATTAATGGGAAGTAAAGACAGAATGGCTGATGGAAGACTATACATATTCTTATCAAGAACAAGGTTGTTCAAAATACTGTAAACCTGAGGATTCTGGCAGAAGAATCAAGAAAACCCTCTTCAGTCAAGGCTGCTGTCTTGAAATTATGTATCCTGTGGGGAATTCCATTTTTAGATAAGTCAGTTTTGATTTATTGTGTTTCTGATATTGATGATAGCTGGTTTATTATTTACCATAAAAATTATGATGCTATCACCTTTATAAAACACCAGCAGTGCAAGAAGCAAGCATTCTTAAAAAAATCCTTTCTTGCAGCTATGTTGTAAGGCTTAATTACTCAATGCCTCTGACACTTGACTGAAAGATGCCACACAGCTGATTATTATGAGAAGTTCTTATACATAACAGTCACAGTTTGCTTTCTTTTCCTATGGTTCTAATGAAATGGAATGCATTTTCTTCCCACAAAAAAAAAAAGTTTTCTTCAGTTTCAACATTGCTTAATAGTTAATATACAGTTAAAAATAGCAATGCTTACAGTAGTAAAAAATACTACTGTAGTGTGAAGCCATGGAAAACTTACACGATGCAATGCGTATTTAGGTGACTGTCTTTTGTAGCTGCCATTAACAGTTTTTTTGCAAGGGAAGAAGATGGAGAAAAGGCAAAAGGTGTTGGTGAAAAGGGAATGTGTCAGCAGGGGCTGGGCTGACACAGGGCTTAATTTCACAGAGCTGTCTAACTCTCTGTCCTGTACCACAACTGTTGTGGGCGAGCATTCTAACTCTGCCACACAGATAGATCTTCAGAAGCAACCACATATTACCATACCATCATCTCTCAGCTCATTATTGCTTTACCTTTCAGCTGTAGTGCCACTCCTTCATTTTCCTTTAGGTTCATGGGCAGACAAAGGAACAAGCAGAATACTGATTCTGGCAACTGTTTAAGCTGAAAAGTTCAGAAGTTCATTCATAAAGGTATAAGAATATCATGTAGATGCTTTGGTATTTGTCCTGGCTATTCCTGCTGCTGTTGCTTGCCTGTATCTCGTACTGAAGAAAGACAAAAAGATTTAAAAAAAAAGCAAAAAAGAGACTTTTGAAGTTGATGTCACAGACGAGCAAAATATAATACATGAAAAGGCCAAATTTGTTAGGAGGTGCCAAGAACAAGGGCAAACAGCTCAGGCTTTTATTACTGCAGATCACAGTTTTGCTGAACACTGCATATACAGAATGTTAAAAGAAGAATTAATAAGACACAGAACAATTTTTGGCAAAAGAGACACATAGTTCATCAGCAGAACTTACGCTTAGGCCCAGATCACTCACTAACAGCGGCTTGAGCAAAAGTGATGCTGACCTACATACTGGCAGCACAGAAGAGATTGCAGCAGACCAGTGAAGAATAGGAACGCAAACATGAAAAGAGCAGCGGCAAGCACTTTTAATTCCAGAAGTAATGCTCAGTGAATGAGGAAAATAGTTAAGGAAAAAGCTAAGAAAATTTAAGAGGAGACAAGGTAGAAAAGTTTTGGGAGTCATGGCAAAGAACCATGCCCCACAGGTCATGAAATCCCTCTGAAGACTCGGAATATAAGAGGTGTCACAAGAGACATGTTTTCATAGCAGTTCAGGTAGCAGGCAAATGATCATTACCTGCTGTTTCTATTCTGCAACCTGAAAGGACAACAATTCTTTAGAAATGCACATTGAATTATCAAAATTTTGCATTTGAAATGGCAATATTTGACAGCTATCTCTACAGTTCCACTAGAAGATAAGAGCAGTAAGATTTGAGATGGATACATGAGAAGACCACACGGGATGTCAAGTATGGCTTAGAACACCTACAGAATAAATTTCCCACTTCTCTGGGAGCCTCAGAAAAGGATGCAAAGCTCTTTTCCATGTTATTTTGTGGTGCTGATTCTTGCATTGTGCCTGTAAGAAATTCTCACTTGGTATCCATCTGGCATATTTTTACCCCCTGGAAACCTTGAAATGAAGCTATGTTAAAATTTGACAACAAATCATCATTCAAAGACCCTTGACCTTTCCTTCTACCCTGTAAGTGCATAAACAAGTTCAACAGAAGACTTAATCTTTTCCCTAGGTTTGCATATTGATAAGGAAAAATAACATATGGTTGGAAATGTGACAGTCATCTGACCCTCTCCAAACATGTCTTGTTTCCCTCTATTAACCACACCGGTTTTTAAGGAGGTGAATATGTTTTCAAATCAGTATGTGCCAGATTGCTGGGAAGGAATTTGTCCAGATTCTGTAGACTGATTCTGTTTGCAATATATTTCACCACATTTAGCAATCAAATTTGTCTCAGGGCTGAAGAACCTCTTCATGGGCTGAAATGGAAACAAACTTGACAGGTCAGAATATGAACAAAAATCAGAAATAGTACTAACTGTAATGTAAACACCTAATTGAAAATTTCAGTGTGAAAAAATTTCTGTAGGTTTCTAGTCTATATATATATATCTATATTCCATGAATTTATCACCTGCTTCTCTGGTCCATGGCTTTGGTTAGTGTTGGATATAAGATTACGGTCTGGGAAAAGAAGAAATTAGTGGCTTCATTTATTACTTTGACTGTCGTTAATTGCCAGTGACACTGATACTGGGTCCATTCATGCCACTTTGCAGATTCCATTTTCTAGTATGCCCGTGTCCAGAAGGATTGACCAGAAGCCTGGACCTGCAGCCTAGACTGTGCGTGTGCAAGTGAAAGAGCACTCCAGAGGCTGTGCAGAGGCTCTGCCAGGCACAGCAGGCTAGAATTTTTCTTCCCTGTACTGAGAACGTATTGGTATCTGGTCTGTTCCTGAAACTCCACCAAGGGATGGTCAGGCAGTTCAAAGTACTTTCCATGTCAGTCCAGCAGGAGATCACCACTAGGCATATTGCATATGCTCCTTGCTGATCCAGGATGGTTTCATGGCCATAGGTAAATCTTGTCAAAGCAGCTAAAACCACTCTGACCCCTTGGATGTTGTGTTCCTGTTTTGGGAAGAATGATGCAAGCTATCTCCTGTCAGTAGACCCACTAGCTGTGCTAAATGCAGTTTACCCAGGTGTGTTAACTGTGTTACAAGGGCTTGCATTTTGAAAGAGTAGAAACTATTAAACTATTACTATTGTGGAAGTACAAGAGCATTTAATTTGTATTGTATACAATTTATTATATTGTAACTGAAGGGAATCAATTCTTATTGTGATCATTAAACAAACTCTCTGTAAACGTGATCTAGAAACCATGCTAAAGCACCAAGTTCATGCTATCATGGCACATAACAACTGCTGGGAGCTCAGATTTTTGTATTCTGCAAAAAAATTGGAATCAAAAAAATGAGAAAAATAACAGAATTTTTAAATTAAAAAAAAGCCCAACCGAATCCACTTTCCAAATGCTTGAATGCTGATGAAAATACTGCTTTTTGGTTTAGTTTCCTGAGGAAATGGGTTTATTTAGTCACGCTGCGTGCATTGTGTTACATTGAGGGTGTATGTGGAAAGTTTTTTTCTAAAGATTTTGAGTGTGCTGGCCACATTCAATTACTCTGACAAAGGGTTAGAAATCTCAAAGTATTCAGTATTGGTGAACTAATACAAATCATATTTTAAGGTCATACCTAGCCATTAAGTATGCTTTTACAAGTTTTTATGTCAGTATTTGAAAATATTTTAATGTTGTCATTAGTGCATGGTGCTCCACAAACCATTAGCCCAATAAAGTCAGAGGCCTAGCACAAAATTAAAGTATACAGAATACCGTAAACAAGCAAATGATGGCAAGTAAGTCACAAAAAGAAAACAGCTGCATGTACATAGTTTGAAATAAAAATTAGTTTTAAGGAAAACAGAACGCACCTTAGAAGTCAAGGGATTTTATATTGACTGTTGTGGTTAGCAGCAGAACTGCTTTTTCAGGGTGTGCTCCTGTAACTTCAGAGGATTCTCAAAGAATTAACTCTAAATGTGGTGTCAGACAGATACAAAATATATTATTTCTAAGCTTAGATAATGATAACATTAAAAACAAAAAGCAAAATTAGAATTTAAAAGGATTTTGTTTGTAAGTGAGTGAATTTCCTAGGAAGCTAATGCTGCCACATTATTTATTCATAACATTTTCCAACTGGATGACATTATGTTTAGAATACACTTTCTCTATTTTTTCTTCCAGAGGAGTTCGTAATTTAATAAACCTATTTTATCCTGTTTGTTTTCCAATTCTAACCTTTACTATTCAACATAACAAGACTTTGATGGCTTACATGGGGGTAAACTAACTGCTAAGCTGCAATGCAAGGTTTTCATGCTGTGGAAGCTCTTCCAGGCAACGGACAATTTGTCAAAGTTAAAGAGCACTGTAATGTGAATCTCACTTGTGTGATTGTTCAATTTTAAACAGTTTGGGCTCAGCAGGTTGTTTAGACAGATTTTCCCATTTCTAATTCTTCTACTTGGAACAAACTATATAGAAAATCTCTTAAAATTGAAGTAAACTGAGTGTTGAAGAATGCTGCAGTATAACTAAGAAATTTCACAATGGTAATAGCATTTATTATTTGTAGTATAGCATTGTCTACAGGTCCTGACACAGTTTGGAGTAGCACTGCATGAAGACTTTTTCAAGGCCAAACTAAAAAGTTTGTTCTCTCAAAAATCTTAAGGTATAAAACATATATAAAAAAGAGAGAAAATAAAAACTTGATCTTTTTTTACTTATGGAGGCAAGCAAAGAAGAAATATAAATAAATATAAAAATATTGGACATACAGTGATCTATGGGTATTTATTTCATGTGTTTAGGGTCAAATATAAGGAGCAGTTACAAGTTACACAGCCTAGAAGACATGACCTTTCTTAGCCCTCTGTTGCCCTTGATGGCCTTCCCTAGCCTCCCAACAGGGGCCTGCTGTCCCTTCAGTTCGGTTGGTGCCTTCTTGTTTCACTGCTCCTGAAGTGGTTTCTGCCAAAATAACCCGATTTACCTTAAGTACCGTTGTGCATGTTTATAAAACACATCTTTCTGATGGGATGAGCAGAGGAAGTAACTCTGCACGTAGTTAAGCTGCTCTAAGGTAATTGTAACCTTCACAGAGAAAGCTGGTGAGCAGCTCGAGGCTGGATGAGAGCAGTGCCCTTTCCAAATACCCACAGCCAAAACAACATGTCTTGCCTGTGCCAAACATGCATGAAGACGGGGTGTCTCTCAAAGCAGGCGGGAGCTAGAGGAGGTATTCAGAAAATGGGAAGCCAGGTTGATGGGTCAGGAGTCCTAGTACACAATAAAATTTAAGTCCAAATGGACTTAAAGAGAATTCATATATTGTGAAGTAAAGTAGTGAGTTGAAGAGCAAATAATAAAGACAAAGGCTGCAAAAGCAGAGAACAGTTTGAGAAGGGTTGTTAGCAACAAAATCTCTGCTGGAAGCACCAGAGACTGAGTGGAATATGCATGAGATGAGGATCTGATATGCAGAGTATGTCCTGAGTTCAAGTCCTGATTTGAAATTCCTTGCACCTCCTTAGATACAGAATGATTAGGATGCTTTTTCAGTTCAAGATGGATGTAAGCATTGCTCTCGAAGCCAAATTCTGTCTCCAAAGTAGGGAACTGTCTGTATTTACTTCTTCCAGGCCTAACTGTACTTTTCAGTGACTTTTAAGTTTGCATCTCTTTTTTAGCATGGTGAATTGGTTTTTGTAATCCACTTTGTGCATTCCTACCTTTCAGTGTGTCACTACTCCTCTAGTTTAAAGAGAAACACATTGCACCTTTGGTTTTAATTTTGTGAAATATTTCTTTAGAAATATCTTGTCCCTCTTCTCCATTCCCTCCTTCCCTGTAAGTTTACCCACTGATCCTCTGCATCTGTTTTTCCAGGTGTTTCAACTTGCAGATCAGGAATTCTTGAAAGCAGGCTTATTGAGTGATCAGTTATCCCAGCTTGAAAATGTCTGCAGAGGCATTTGACACCCAGATACCACCTCCACTGTGGCTAGCTACTCCACTGCTGTGCTTTTAGAATGTGTGATAACAAAGCAGATTCTCAGAGCTGGAGAGCTCTGAAGATCTTGCTGCTCTAAGTCTCTCAAGTTGAATGCTCCAAAGTCAGAGATGCGTGCAGTCAGGAGTCATTTCTATAAAGCTTGTCAACATCGGTGTCCTCCACTGGCTTCCTAGATCAAATGCTCTCATTTAACTGGCCCGAAGGAAGGACTTGTTCAGGAATAATGCAAAAGAAAAAAATTAGAAACAGGAATAAGAAGCATAAAGTTTTTCCATTACTCTTCTTCCCAGAACCCATGCACACAAGATGAATAGCAAAGACACCTAGAGAAGAACCAAAAACTCCTTCCTTTTACAGCTCTTCTAAGGGAGAAATAAGAAAGCTCTTTGTCATCCCTGTCACCTAGCTCTTTAACATTCTGGTCCTGCCAGCACTTAGAAATTTATTCATAGCCTAGAATATCTTGTCCAAAATTCAAACTCATAGTGAACGATTTAGCCAAAAACCTCTACTTAACTAGTTTTTCAAAAACAAAGCAATTCTTAAGACTTTAATTAAATAGAACTGAGATTAAATTAAAAAAGGAGTTGCATTTCCTTTTCATGAGACATGGTGGCACTTGGAGAGTGTAACCCATCACTGCTTCGTGCGAGCATTGTTCAGAGTACATGCAGAGAATTGGTGTGAGGATATTAAATACAATTGGGAAGCCTCACAATATTTTATGAATAAAGAATTAAATTTAAACATAAAAGTTGTAATTAAACTGGAATTTCAGCTGATTATTATGCATTATAGCAATCTGATAATTGCAAAAGTATTTAAGGAAATGAATACACTTTTAGCTTAAGAAAACCCTTTTTCTGATACACTGCAAATTCTGTGTTATTTTCCCTTTTTATTCTCCATTCTTTCCAATACTTTTTTTAGAAATAGAAAAATCCCACTAACAGGGTTTCTGGAATCAAATACAGATAAGTCTTGTGGGACACTGAGGGTTATACTAAGGGCACCTACTATAGATGAATCATTTAATCACTAAAATTATTTCTTCGCATGGTCTGTATCAAGATTTCGTGCTCCCAGGTATAACTGCCTTAAAAGGTTGATTGATCTGTAAAAGCAGGGTGTGTATATGATCTCGAGTGTAGGCCCAGTTCATGATCTGAGCATCACTCTCTGGCTAGACAGGTACTGCAGAGCTGGTCTTCCCTAATGTGTTTTTCCATACAGTACGTTATTCAAACTATCTGTTTGTTTTGACACTATCAGTGTTTTGGGTCAAATCAAAGTGATTCTTTTTTCTTGTTTTCTTTCATCACTGAAATTAAAAACTAACATAGGGGAATAATATCTTGAGTTTAACCAAATTACTTGTCTTCCCCTAAGTGAAATGTTTAATTTTATTTTAGATTTCTTATGTTAACTTTTTTCTTTTTTTTCTTTTTCTTTTTTTTTTTTTTACTATTCTGCCTGAGTAACTTTCAGGCTTAATCATAAAGCTATTATATTTGGAATACCTGAGGAAAAAGCATTTTGCAAATTCATTTGTTTTGATTTTCTTAGTCACAGTCATTAAGACTAAAATTGTCCAGATTAGTCTCAAGCATATTGTCTCTTCTAGCTCTTAATGACTCAAGAGTCAAGATTTCCAGTGAGGTCATTGGTATCTGTCATATCAGAAAACAGAGGCACATAAAATGAGAGTGGTCACAGAAATGAACTGAAGAGGAATCCTCTAACTGAGCCTTGCTGCTCTCAGTGACATCCAGGGTGTCCAACACATTTTTCAAGAGTCACACACCATGTGTGTCATACGTCTATATCTATGTGCACCAGACACAGGATGTGCACAGACACCGTGGGACCTCCCATTCCTGGGAGAAAAGTTGTGCTCCCAATGCATAATTCCTTGTATGGTCTCTGGATACACTTTGTGAACTTCTGAGGAAGCCACGTATCCTCTTGCAACTCTCATTTTTCCAATTAGCCTCTCTCCTTTTCTCATCACATGCACAAGTGTGCTCTGAGCCAAGGTAATTGTCTGCCAGCTTTTTACCCTGATCTGCAGGTGCCAAAATCCATGTGGTCTACAGGAGGAAGAGAGGGACTGCAGCTGAGCATCCCAAGCCCATGTCTAGGGAACTTAGCAGAAGTGTTCCTTCAGATCAGTAAGGAGAAACTACATTGCAAGTTATTGCATAACTGGGGAGAAAGGTTGGTCCTAAAAGAGAAGGGGTAGTTCTACAAGAGATGGAGACTGGAGGTATGGCCCAGGCACTGTCCCTCCCTGCAGGAACACAGCTCTTTTCAGACACCTCTGACATGCCGTTTGCATCCCCTTTACTTGAGTTCTTTCCAACGTTCAGACACAACCATATTTAACTTAATAAATCTGACATGTTCTGGATATCAAGCCAGTTTCAAAAGTTTCAACTTATTAATATCCCTAAAACCTCCTAAGGTCTTTAGTCATAAGTTGTCCTCTATCCTATTAATAATTTTTGATGCTTGGATTAAATATCTGCAAGATATTTAATCCAAGCCTTAAAGAGTGGGAAAATCAAGCAAAATAATTTGTCACGGAACCCTTATGAACCTATTTGCCCATCTGTGATGGTCAGGTTAAAAATATCTAGCCTTTTCAGACAGTATGCACCCAGGGGAAAGCTCTTCATTCAGTACATTTTCAGAGACAAGTCCTTGTATTTAATGCTTTTCTTCTCTGAATTTATCCCTAGTCCCTTAATTTTCTTTGTCCAGACTTTCATGGTTGCCCCTTAAGTACAGCTCTGCTGAAGACTTTTTTTCCAGTTGCTAGCCCTTGACATTCATGTGGGGAAAGAGAATTCATGAAGCACACAGAGTGGTATGCAGAAGTCATGCTTAGGGATTAATTGTAGCTCCTGGGTGTGAGAGGAAAAACTTCTAGACCCAGCCAGAACCAGGTGACAGCAGTGTCAGTGCCAAGATGGATGTCCAAACTACACAGATGGCAAAGACTGGGTATGAGAGAAACGCTTAAACTCTGGAGGTCATTGGTATTGGGGGTTTTTGTGAGGTAGAGCTGGATGGGACCAACAGCAGTGCCAACAGGTGAACACATCAGCAATGCCATGTGAGGCCAAGAATACCCAGGTAAATGAGTCAAAAATAATAAGTTTGGTTACTGATGTGGCAGAAATGTCACCAATGGGGGAAAGGGCTTCAGAAACAGGTTGTGTAACTGGGGGAAGGCTGCAGTCTGAGAAGAGAGATAAAAGCAGCAAAAGGAGGGCCAAGAACCAGGAAGGGTCAGGTTGGATGGGAATCTGAGCAAAGTGTCTCTGTCTATAGCAGGTAGATTGGAGCTAGATGATCTTTAAGGTCTCTTACAACCCCAAACATTCTATGATTCTATGATCATTAAAGGTTTTTTGTAACCCAAATGATTTTATGACTCCATAGTTCTATGAAAGCGATGACAAGATATGCAAATCCCATCATAGATGCTGTTTGGGGGATGTGCAAGGCAGCCCCATGTTTGCTGATGGTGGCTGGAGCAACACAGACACCCAAACCTGCTGTCCTGACCATGCTGCGAGGGTTGGGCTGCAACTGGCGTAGGAGTAGGTGGGTACTTTCCCTGGATGGTGAGTGAACAGACAAACATGGATGAACAGATCAACCACCCTGGTATTGGTGCACTGGTGCTTGTTTCAGGCCTGACAGTATCCACTACTTCTTGTCTTTTCATAGCACCCTCCCTTCACAATTTCTCCTCACACACATGAAAACGGCTCTTCTTTCACACTGTGATGTATCGCACTTAAACTTCCTGGATGCCTTTTTACTTTTATCAAAAGGTTGAAAATTCCTTCTCTCTTCTCTGTAGCAGTGAATCTGCCTTGTATGAGAAAACTGTGGTTTAAACATGTTTTAAAATGGCTTTTTTGTAGTCTCTTTGCTAAGAGGTTAATTCCTCCAATGTTTTATGGAGCTGTTTTACAAACAATGTTCCTTTTTTACCTTCATCTCAAGGAAGTTTTGTAAGAAAAAATGTTCTTTGACAGTACTAAGAATTTAGTGCTAGAAATTACTAGACTTTCTGGAGAAAAGTCCAAAGGCTAACTGAAATGTGCTGATTTTGCTATAATATCCTGCTTCCTTCAAGACAAAGGTGGCAAGCATACACAGAAGAGCAGAGAAGACAGTCATAACACAAGAGTTATGGCAGCTTTCTTCCATTATGCCGTTTCTTTAAAATTTTACTGTTGGAGAAATACAGGTTTTGCACCCTCTTTTACTTGTACCTCTTGCTAAGGTCAAGTGTTGAACTGCTTAGCCACTTCTTTCAGATTTCTCTGGTCCAAGGCTCACAACAGTTTTGCAAAAGGTCCAATGTTAACCGGCTAAGGCATCATTCTTCCCTTTTTTTCCAACAGCGAGCAGCTGAAGAGACGAGACAGGAAGAAGAAACAAAATGAAGGGAAAAAAGGGGTCACAGCAACACAGAGGTTGGAGAGACTTCAGATGGTCACTCCAGTGATATGCAAAGGAGACTTTCAGCATATGAAAAAATCTTTGAGGGTGTGCGCTATGAACTCCTGCTTGTGTCCCATTCAAAACAGTGTTCCTTCAGCTCTTGTCTTACATATGTACATCCCAAACTATGTTTGGTTCATCACCAAGGTTTTTTGGGGTTCCTTGACTCCTGTAAAGCCAGATTGGGATATCCAGGTCCTTAATGCTGTGTTACAGATTAGATGAGATCCATCTACCCCCACCTTCAGAAGCATTACCCTACCTAAATACATCTTTTGTGTATCTGCTACTATGTGTTTCATAGACTGCAGGGAACATCTTAATTTCGCTCCTTTACATTCAGTAACTAGAGCACACAGTCATGACTGGTATCTTCTTAAAACAAAAATTACTTAAAGGAATGTACATCAACTCTAATAACAGTGATTCAAACCTTCACTTTTTATATACTGCAATAACAAATTTTATTTGCCTGCTCTGATAACATATGACACACAAATGTCTATATTTTTATGTTTATAGACACATTTTTCCTCCACTGTCAATTGTTTCTGTGATGATGAGGGATGCAAAATGTCACCCATTTTGATTATATTTATGCCTTTCTTTACACACCATACAATGATACGTAGGCTCAAAAATTTCACGCCTGTCATTTGTTATTATCAGTATCAGAGCAGGCACTAGAATCTAGAAATGTCCTGCTTCTCCACAATCATCTTTAAGTGGGGAGCCTGAAACAGGACAAAGGTATAGCCTCACCAGTGCTAAATAAATACCTCTGGAAGTGGTACTCCTTTCAAACTCAATTGTTACTGGAACAACCTGATTCCACGTGAAGAAAACAGTACCTTTCAGAGTATTTCTGAGTGTTGCTGGACCATATCCAAAAAGGGGTAACAAAACTGGTGAAGGGACTAGGGAACAAGCCTAATGATGAGTGGCTAAGGGAACTGGGGTTGTTCATCCTGGGGAAAAGGAAGCTCGGGAGAAACCTTATCACTATCTACAACTACTGAAAGGAGGTTGTAATGAGATAGGAGTCTTCTCCCATGTAACAAACAACAAGATGAGAAGAAATTGCCTCAAGTTGTGCCAGGGGAGGTTTATACTGGATATTAGGAAAATTTCTCCCTGGAAAAGATTGTCAAGCATTGGAACAGGCTGCCTAGGGAACTAGTAGAGTCACCATCCCTAAAGGTATTTGGAAGATGTATACATGTTACGCTTAGGGACATGGTTTAGTGGTGATGTGGCAGTTTGAGCCACATTAGAAATCCAAAAATCCAATTTCCAAGCTCCCCCACCCATTCCCACAATTTATCCCAACACCAAAGAGAGAACTTTCAGGCTAGAGTCTTCTATAGGGGAAGGGGAAGTATATACATTTATTTTACAAAAATAACAACTATACAAACTAAAGGCAACTATATATATATATATATAATATATTACACTTTTATCAGTCCTTTTAAGACCATCCCTTTAACTTTAGTTCTGGAGAAGCCTTCCAAGGCTGATAAGTAACTCAGTCTCTCTCTCTCGTGGGAGTGTTCGGGGCCCCCTGAACACTCTCTCACCAACCTTCAGCTGTTTACTGCAGCCTTTCTCCTCATGAAGTCCAAGAAGGTAGCTTTGAGTCCTTTCTCCTTGGTCCCGTGTCAGTCTCTGCTGTCATTCTCTCTCTCTCAGTCTCATACCTCGGTTTGCTGTTGCTGTAGTGTAGCTTATCACAGTAGGCGTTTGGAATCTTCATTCCTCCAAGTCAGTTTTCGGCTGCTCCCGGTCAAACTCAGCAGGGCAACTCCCGAGCCTCTTGGCCCATCTCCAATTTCGCCTGGGATTCTTCTCCCGAGTGCCGAGCTGTTTCGTTATCAGCCTGTCCACTTGGCTCTGCTTCAAATGCTGAGCCTCTCCTCCACTTCACAGTGGAGGGAAAGAAAAGGCCCCCCTCTGCAGCTTAACTGCAAAAAGGCGGGGGAAGAGGGCTTGGCTGCAAGGCCTGCCTCTCTCCTCTTACCTCAGGTGCTGTGAGTCACGTCCCTCGCAAACACTCACTCCAAATGCTGCCTCCAACTCTGGCCTAGGCAGAGTTGGGGGCCGCAGGGCTTCCCCCTCTCCCCCGGAGGGGGGGGAAGAAGGAGCCCAGCCACCCCCTGGCCTTCTACACCTACACACAGCAGACACCAACAGAGAATATGCCAACAGCTTCCAGTGGCTGTGTATATATGATTTTGAGCAGAAGCAAACAAGACAAGTGGTGACTGGCCCTCCAGGGAACACTGCCCTGGCACCCAATCACCTCTGAGCCCCGACTCTCGGGGGGGGGGCAATCTCAAACCATGACAGGTGAGCACAGGGGTGTTGGGTTAATATTTGGACTTGATAATCTTAGAGGTCCTTTCCAACATATATTATTCTATGATTCAATGATTCTATTTCCCACTGACATTTAGTTTAACTGGTGAGATGTAGATATAGGTGGGAAAATAAAAGGAAGGAACCCCTCCTGCTGTTTGAAATGCTGTCCTGCCACGAGATGCCCCAGAAAAGAGGATTCATCACCATCCCTGGTAATTCATGTGCAGAGTGATAGGATGGAAGCAGAAAGTACCTTTACCTCATGACCAGCTGAATTATTTTCAAATTTTTTAGTTGTAACGGTGCAGACATCCCTGTTCTGTCCTAAAATGTTTACTGACAAAGAGAACAGTTCGAGCTTTTGCAATATTTTGAGACAGAGGCTAGTTTGGCAATGTACCTTCTTCATGCTGAGTTCTCTGCTTTCTAGTCCCCATTCCCACATTTTTACCTTTAATAAATCTTTCCAAAGGACATAGGGAGTTGAGTTGTTACTGCCAAAACTTCACCTTGACAGATTTAACTCAGAGCAAAACCCAAGCAAATCAGCCAGGCTAACTGATGCAAAACCTGCCCTGTGAGCGCTTTTCCCATGTACAAACAGATTTGTAGAACCCCACAGTGCCAGTGCTGAGCAGAGTTCTGGCTCTGCTCCTACACTCTCACAGGCAGACTGGGAGGCTGGTAAAAGGCAGTGCATTTCTTTGTTGCTCTTTGATGAGGGTAAGGTCTAAATCTCTAAAATAAAGATCGTTCACTTGCAGCATTTCCTTCACTTGGAATGACTGAATAGAAATGAAATAATTTATGCACTCATCAGCATTCCTTATGTCTACACTTGTGGCAAATACTGTCAGCTGCATTTAAACATATTTACTTACTTGTTCATTTAGGAGTCCTCAGGCAGTAGAATAAGGTAAATAATTTTCTCCTGTCATTTAAGGTACTCCTTTAATTTTTGCCTAATTGACTTAATTAAGATTATTACCATAAAATGATTATCACATTATTTTGGAAAGCAAAATCAGAGCAGAGTATGATCGTCTAAAGACATGTGTGTCAGGACCCTGAGCGCTCTAGTAGGTCTTGGTGGCCCTGATCCCCTCTCCAGGGTTCCCGCCACCCCTGCCGAGGGCCCAGGACCTCATGTCAGCTCCCCAGGACCATCAGTCCCTGTCCCAGCGATTGCCGCATCAGGGCCAGTCTCCAGCTCCCACTATCTTGCCCTGTTTGGCCGTGGGCTCCACCGAGTCTTGCCCATCCACATGCCCATGTTTTGGTCTGGCCTTAGCCCATCCCTGTCCCCCAGGAGATGTCTGGTGATCCCTGGACCTGATGGTAATCCACAGATTGATTTCCCAGCTTGATCTTGGACGCCTCTCATCACCAGAGACTGAAAACCTAATTTAGAGCAATTTTTTGGTTTAAGGTCAGATCAGAATAGTGAGCAGAACACTTCTAGATTACAGCATCTGCTCTGCTACCAATAATGGCAAATGACAGGCATGAAAATTTTGAGGGTAGGTATGCTTGTGTGGTCTGTAAACTAAGGCATAAGTATAACTAAAATGGATGGCATTTTGCATGCAGTTTGGAAGTGAGAAAACACTGGATTTTCAGAGGACAAGCAGACTGGGTGCCAGGGTGTCAGCAGATGTGCAGCTGAGCAGAGTGACCAGCTCAGGTGTTCTCACAGAGTCACAGAATATGGGGAGTTGGAAGGGACCCACAAGGATCATCAAGTCCAACTCCCAGCCCTGTCCAGGACCATGCCCAAGAGTCACACCGTGTGCCTGAGAATATCATCCAACTGCTTCTTAACTCTGTCAGGCTTGGTGCTGTGACCACTTCCCTGGGAAGCCCGTTCCAGTGCCCAACCATGCTCCGGGTGAAGAACCTTCTTCTAATATTTCTAAACCTCCCCTGACACAACTTCAGGCCATTCTCTTGGGTCCTTAGACCTCAGAGAGCATTTAGAGACTGATGCCAACGAAAAGTCCTGGAGAAATCACTAAACTTGTGAAATCTAAAGAGTCAAGAAACTTTTCAAGCATTTGGGGAACTGCAACAACAAGAATGACAGTATCTTCTGATTGAACCTTGAAACGTTAAAATGTGGGTGAATTTTGCAGTTGTATAACCCTTCCAATTTTGAAAGAGATTCACAAATATTAATCAGTACACACATTTGTAGCAGAGCAGAGACACAGTGTTATCAACTTCTGGTACCATCTAGCGAATTGGCCTGTAACCAAGGCCAATACACTCCAAGAAAAGACTAATAACATTGTACATAGCAGCTCACAGTGCAAGCCTGCTGCTTGTGCAAAGCTGTTGCCAGTGATGTCAGAATAAAGCCCATCCTTCAGAACTAGTCTCTCCTGGCTTTGGATCCTCCTACTGACACTAACCTTTGAATGCAGCTCATGGTTTATATATGATGTCTCCTTTAGATGGGACAGTTAAAATATGCTATTGTGGATGCTGTCATACTTTAAATCTATCTAGATTCATTGGCTTGCCCATTTTTCCCCTCATGCTAAACCCTTGTTAGCTGGTTTGTTTTGTTGCTGTTGTTTTGGGGTTTTTTGGTTTATTCGTTTTGGGTTTTTTTACCTTACATTTTAGGGTAAGGAAATGTTCTTAAAGAATTTTCTGCAATGATGTCTAAGGCCTAGGCACTTTTAGATTATTTGGACCATGCATATGTGTTGAATAATTTGAATTGCCATGTTTAATATATATGTGTGTACATATATGAATATATGTATATATATGCATGTATGTATGTGTATTTATATATATCAATGACAATAAGGTGATTAAGGGTTGACAGCATGGATTTACAGTGGGGAAATCAGGCTTGACTGACTTGATAGCCTTCTACAGGGGCATGACTTCCATGATGGATGAGGACAGAGCAGTAGATTGACAATCTGTACAATTCTTGTGAACTCTATAGTAAATATCTGCTATTGAGGTTTGTGGCCTAGGATAAATACTGCATGGAGAAGGGGAATGCTGGGCACAATTCAGTTAACATCTGCTGACTTCAGGCAGAGCAGCTACTGATAGGCTCAAAACTTTCTTGCAAAGTAGCATTTCCAGCATGCTGAGTTATAATGTCACACTAAGACTGGTAAGGAGTGAATTAATTGCAAGGTCTGATGAGGTTGGTGGTTAGATGTGACTCATCCGTGCTCATGGACTTCAGTGAAACTGGCTGGACAGCTTTAGAATAGCCATAGCGCACCCATTGGTATATCCTGGCACACTTGCTTCTCCAAGAGAGGATAATAGGCTCCCTCCTCCTCAGGTCTTCAGTACCTACACCTGGGCGTGGAGACAAGTTATACAATGAAAGAAAGGCACCTTCAGCTCTTCCCATTCTTAGACTGGAGCAGTCAGAAAGAGGACTCTGCTGCCTGAGCTCTGAGAGATCACTATTCCTCACAGATCTGAAGACTGGCCCTGTCACACAAGTATCCGTGCTGGGCAGAGCCAGCATGAATGGTAGAGCAGACAGTAGACTCCTTGGTGCTGCAAGGATATTAGGAAGATACGGAAAAAGCAGGAGGTTGCAAAGCATGGGAACTCCCAAACTTAAAGTGTGCAGCTTTATTTCACTCCTGTTCTGTACAGGCATTGTGACACTGCATCTGATCACACACTTTTTTCTGCAGGATCTGGCCTCATTCAGTAGATACAAACTACGTATGTAATTTATTATGTTATGTTTTCTGAAACTCCTCAAATATTAAAATCACACTGTGCCACACTGTCTTGGCCTCAGTAGGTACCTTCATTTTGTCACTCCAATAAGTTTAGTATTGAAATCCATTGAAGATTTCCAAAGTTTTTAAAGCCTGTCCAATCTGGGCCTACTTTCATGGGGTTGGGAGAAGATGCAGTTCTGGCAGCATCTCAGGTGACACCCCAGCCTTCATGGCTTGGAAGTCAAGCTCCAGAGACACTCTTGTCTCAGCCATACCTTTGAGAACCAGGAATGCTTTGTCACACAGATAAATCTGGTGGGACCGCACACAGTCAATCACTATGACACCTGCAATATAACCATCCTTCTCCTCCTCTTCAGGTCCTTCCCTGGTCTGTGTTGTGGCTCATCCCTAAAAATATTAATATTTATTCAGTTGGCACTGACTGCTAAGCCATGTTCATACCCTACAAACTGGGCCAAACTGCTTTCCATTACGCATCACTGAAGTTTAGAGTGCTAGTAGGGAGTCTGACATTCTATGTTAAATAACAAAACTTTAGAAACAGAGAAAAGAGAGCAAGGAGGAGGAATAATGGCTTGGGTGTGATGAAACTTGGATTGAGGATGTTTGAAACTTATTTTGTTAGCAGATCCCATTGCCCTCCTTATGTCAGGATGTCAACTCTAATTTGCTAAAATAAACACATGGTATTGCTCTTTCATATGGAAGATCCAGGCTTTAACTCAACCACACACAATAGGTAGAGGTTTACATCCCACAGACTGGGGATGTAAACCTCTGTTTGCAACCCTGGCTGCCACCTTTGCACCCAACCCCAGGGCCAACAACCTGCATCCAAGGCCCCAGAGCCCAGCTCATGGTGGTGTAGTCACAGCTCAGGATGCTGTGGGCATTGCACAATGGTCAGGAGGAGCCATGGGGCATCTCCAAAACTGAGACAAGAAAGGACACAAAGGGAGAAGTACAAACAGAGTCTGCTCTACAGAGATAGAGCAGTTAGGATGGTATCACTAACAGCTCAAGGGTCATGAGAAAAAAAGTATTGTGGAAAGGTATAAAATCTTCAAGAAGAAAAAAGGAAGGGGAAAGAGGGAGGTCAACACCTTTGATGATGCAACCTGGGCCTAAAGAGACCAGCTCTTTTCCCTTGAAGTGGTGCCTGTGTAGCAGCAAAGGTGCTGGGTGCTCTATTGGGATTGAGAGCTGTACTGGGTAGCTTGTTTAGCCCCAGATATCCTGTGTGTGGATGTGCTTTGATCTTTTAGCTGTTTGTATACTCCTTGCAGAATCTCTCTCACACAGTTAAAGATGTCCAACAAAGAGGGATGGAAAGAAGATGAGAGGTGATTTTGTAGCTATTTGTTCCTTTATTTTTCAGATAAATGTGCTTACAAATATTTTAAAAATCAGGAAACTGATTTATCCTAGTATCTAATCTCCTGTAAGAGAGACCAAATGTTTAACACAACTTCAACTCAGCCACCAAAAAGTGTATGACAGTGCATGCCCACTCCTGTCTTTCTGTCCAGTTCAGGAGCAGGACAGCAAAGCCCCAGCTGTCTCTCAGTTAATGTGCTGATGTGCTCTCATTGATGTCACTGCTCTGCCATGAGGTCACTTAGTCTGTAGAGAATACTTCCAATGTGACGTCACAGAACTGTGGCAGGGACACTGCTAGCAGTGTTTTTGTCTCTTGGAGGAGGAACTCAAACAGAGAGGAAAGAGGAAGGAGAAAAGGATATTTCTGGACACTTTTCAGTGTTTCTTGTTTGGCTTGATGCCTTGAAATGGACAGAAAAAAAAAAAAATTCAGAACATTTTAATTTATGGGCCAAACAAAAGGTTCCTTTAATTAAAATTTAGGAGCCAATTTCAACAAGAGATATTTGGAAAGCAGCCCTGGAGAAAGAAGACATTATGCTATGACAAAATGAACCTCAGAAAGTCAAAATTCATTGGTAAAATGAATCTAAAAGTGAGGAGCAAACCTGGGGACAAAAGAGAAGACACTAAGAAGCTATGCTGAATACAAAAGATTTAATTCCAAGAGAACTGTATGAAATGACACAAGGAGAACAAGTCAGATCTTCAGCTGCTCTGGGACAGCTTTCAGAGACAGAGGCAAGACCTATCTTTGGAAACCCTCTCATCCATGGCAAAATATTAGCCCAGCACTTAGTACATTTTTGCTCACAAATATGCTGTTTGCTGTGATTCAGCTCTCTTGGAAGGGACAGGATGCTTCTTGGCAGGAGAGGGGCCCAGAACAAGGGTGTTTCAGGCAGAATTCCTCCGTCTTGTAAAACTTACAGGGTAGGATAACAGGTGAGGGCTCAGACTGTGCCTGTGCCACAACGCTGTTCAAGATATTTTGTGTGCCTCTTTTGTGCTCCCAGCATAGCTACAGGTAGAAAGAACAGAAACACCAGAACAAATCAATGGAAAATAATCAATTTTTAGGTGCAGCAACATTTTTTTAGTTGTGAGCAGTTTTCCAGGTAACTGAAACCCCTTTGGGCAATTCCCATCTTCTTTTCTCCATCATCAACCTTCCTTTTTCTGTGCTCAGCCAAATACTGTCTTGCCCTGCCAGCATCCAGTCACCATGGAGTTAAAAAAGAGGCAATATTTCTATAATTGACTACATCATTCTCTTTTTGATACCCTTGACAGTCACCTTTCTGGTACTACAGCAACCCAGTCTACTTACCTTCTTTTCTGACTTCATTAGTGGAGTACCTTCATACTTGTGTTTAAAGGTCATTTCTGCATCCCGTCTCAGTTACCACCACACACTCACCTGATGTAAGCATCCTTTCGTCACCGATACCTTTAAGTACATCTTTTCATACATTTATCCCTGCTATCCTTTGCTTTGCAGACAGTCATGGTGCATTAAAGTAGCCTCCAGCATCCCTCTCTGATGCCTTCATAACCTCTTCTTTCCCATTAGGCCCACAATAACTTCACATTGACTACTAATGTGCTCCAAACCACCTGGCCACAGATGCAATCAATTCTTCTTTCTATTTACCAATACTTTTTTGCATCCTCCGTTGACTCTTATTGCTGGTTCTGAGTGTCTTGGAGATATCTTTATGTTCTCTATTTGTATGCTATCTGGCAATATGAGCTCTTGATTCATTGATAGGCTCTTTGGGAATATAACAAGATTAACTGGAATAATCATGAGGAGGAGGACTGGGTTATGTGGAAACCAGTTTGGTATACTGGCATAATTTCATAGACTGACTTATGAATACAATGCATTTTGCACCACTAATAACTTTCTCAGGAAAGATAAAACATGAACACTTGGGGAAATGTATGAACAGCTTCTCAGTGAGGGAGTTTTCTTAGCTGAGGTTGATATGTGAGCTGATGTGAGGTGACATTTCACTCAGTAGCTGAGTAAAATGTTGCCTCTGGGCAGATAGTATTGCTTTCCAGTGCTCCCAGTAATGAAACAGGGACTAAGAAAGAAGGAAATAGTTTTTGCATTTGCTGCAATATATTTACTAACAGACCTGACGCCAAAAAAAAAAAAGAAAAAAGAAAAAAAGAAGAAGAAAAAAGCAACCAGTTTCTCTTCTGGAGGGAAGCAGGCAATTTATGGTTTTTCTGTGGGTTTAATGAAGACCCACTGTCTTGTCCCACAGAAATCTGATAGTCTTGTATTGTACTGTGATGAATTTTGCCATAACTCTGATGCATGGCTCACACGGGGCTGAAGGTCAGAGAGAAACTTCTGCTCACAGCCATCTATGTATTTTAACCTGCTTCTTACCCACGAACTGCTCATAGACTTTGGAGACTGTTAAGGTCAGATGGAGCCATATGATTATCTAGTCTGACCTCCTGCATGACACATTGAAACAACAGTGGATCCCTGCATCTCAGGAAGCTGTTCAAATGTTTAGTGAACACAGGCACGAGTCCTAACTGGTAGGGCAGCAGCTTCTTACTATGCTTACTCAGAAGTGGTCAACTGATTACTAAGGATTTGGTCCATTCTTACTGAACCTATTAAATATTGTTCCTGTTTTACTCCAGCCTGGGGAAGACTTAAGTGTGCACAAAGGCAGCATGAAGCCAGAGGAGTGAATGAAGCCTACATAGTGGATGATGCTCCACTTTTGTGACAATATTTAAACTTAAGACCTCAAAAGAGCAAGAGAAAGTTAAATGTCTGAGATTATTCTCACAGATCAGTTATCATCCTGTACATCGTATAGTTCAGTTCACCCTAGACATCTGAGTGTGGGATTCATTTACTTAAACTATAGGGGCTAATGCCACCCTAGGGTATCCAAGATGTCAGCATAGGGCTGGCAGGTAAGATACAGGACATCAGGGAGGTCTTACCTTTCAGGAATAGCAGCTGGATGTCAGATGGGTACTCCCCAATACTTAAGAAGATGCTCGATACCTATATGAGGACAACCTTTATGCCTCTTCTTTCTGTATCATTCTCTAGGCTCTTCTATTGTCTAAGACATCTGCTGTCAGTTAGGGTGCACACGCAGTTATATAAATTTAACTGTTTCTCTATTGAACTGCATTCCTTGCATTAATTCAGTTCAGGATTAGGAATACTCAATGTCTAGCACTAATAGAACTGAGGAATTCCCAGGTATGGCAGACTTTCAGGGGGTTAAAGAAATTCAGTGATACTACATAATGTACTTGCAGATCTAACAGGAATGATCTATCTCACTGGACTTCAGGTGTCTCCATCTGAACTAGCTACCTGATGTCCACTTTGTAGTCAGTGGAGGACTATCAAATAGGACTGTCTGGAGCAAGTCATGCTTACATTTCTCCATGAAGAATTGCTCCTTCAACGACTAGAGAAAGGGTTCTGTTTGACTATCTGAAGTGGAGATTTCTACACTGTTCTACAGCTATCTATGTATGACCAGACTAATCTCATCCTTTTCGTCTCCAGAATGAAACACCAACTAAGTGGGCTTTGATTTTTTTAAAATTTATTTTACATAGAGAAATGCAGTTAGATTCTCTCTGGCTGTTCATATACTCCTACAGACTTAAACCAATGTTGCTTACTTCTGGCTAATATAGTTTGAAACACCTTAAAATCACCTCACTTTAAGAAACTCACAAGCAGCCCCTAGCAGGTCTCCTTTGGTCTCCTTAGAGACATTAAAAAAACCCAACAACTAAGTTTTGGGTTCATATCAGAGGTTCAGTTATTAGGCTTCAGATTCTAACACTGAATTCTAAATCCCTCTGGAAATTCAGAGGTATCATCTTGATGAGCTAGGGTAAATACTGCCACTGGGTTGCAGTACTCTTTATCAGAAAACATATTGTTCACATTTGCTTATGTTCCTCTTCTCGTTCATTCAGAATACCTGCCATTCCTTCAGTTTTAGTGTCCTATGTGAGTTCCTGCACTTTAGGAGTACAGTTTCAGGAGATGTCCTTGATACATGGCAGATATGCTCATTGCTGACCATTGTGCTCAACATAGGTACTGCAGTGTAACACAGCATATAGCAGTGTGCATTTTTCAACCATAACACCATGACCAAACTTGTATGAAACACAACTTTTCATAATTTCATTTAATTCTGTGCAACCTTAACGTATTAATCACCCAGGAGTCCAAGATTTGATGGCACTTTCTCATTTCTTGTAATTCATAAAAGCCCTAATACATTTTTCCCTGGAATGGTGGCAAACAGTAAAACTGCATATCTGTCATACTTAATCAATGAGAAATATTAGGGCTAATTTGTGTTAAAGAAGAGCTGCTTGGGTAGATTTTACTCAATGTTATGATATATAGTACTAAATGACTGCTGAAATCAATTCCTAGGAATACAACCTAAAATAGTATAAAGAAATCAATATGAATCCTCAGTCCCAGACCTTTCATGGAATTAGGAGATGTAAGGTGATCATTGCATACAAACTGATTTTTCTGGCTGCCAGGCTACTAAATGTAAGTATCTAGCTGCTTATACATCCTCTCACATACACGCACTTGCATATGGTATTTTACATAAGCAAAGGTATAATTTTTAATGGATTAATTCATGCTATATTCTGCATCATGGAAGTATATAGTGTCTGCTTGTGGAAGTTAAAATGCACAAACTCTCTAGTTATCCTGTTTTTGGAACTAGGAAAATGCAAAAGCAAAATTCAGAACTGGTGCAGATGAGCACAACTTCCCTGATTTCTATTTTGCCTGTGTTTCTTATTCCTTTTTATAGCAAGGCTGAGTTCTACCCATATAAAAACCAAGTGTTTGAAAATTAGATGGTGTGAAATTCTGGAGAAACCTGTGCAAATTATAAATCACCCCCTTCAACCTGCCAGTGGTTTCAGTGGAGCCAGGATTTATAGCTGGATTGCTCCCCAGCTGCGTGATGAGAGTGCGTCATTCACACTGGCTCTGCAGGACCATGCTGGGGTCAGGAAACAGCATGGGTGGGGACTGCATCTGTTCTCTCCAGAGAACAGATCCATGCTCCCATCAGGGCCAGTTTGCTCCAACAGTAGAGAAGCAAGACTTCTGCTGCTGCCACAAACCTGCACCCAGTATTTTATCATGTCACATATACCTGGATATTTACCCAAATACCAGGTGGGAGTCCTGACTCTTAGAATGTGTTCTCCCAGCCATACTGGTGTCTCTGTCTCATTCATGGTACTGTGCTGTCATATCCAGCCATAATGTTGTGTGGCTCCGGTTTTCTGCAAAAACTGGCATTGCAATCTTGAGCATGGAAAACAGCACTTTTCTTTGTGAGTATGATGTTCCGAAACTCTGGCTCTGCTGGTCACAATTCAGCCCATAAAAAATTAAAGTAGACAGGGATGTTGGATGACAAATTAACTGCACTAAGACTCAGTACATCTTTTTACCAGAGGAACAGAATGGTAGCATTATAAAGATTTACTCCACTCTCTGTATTTTAGTTGAAACAAACTGCAAATGGCCTTTTGGAAACCTGTTTCTCTTTTCACTTGTATTTGCAGTCTCAAGGTATTTGGGTTATGAATTCATCCCTCAAGCTATATTATTCTGCCGTGGTTTGTGCACCATATTCAAGGGTCCTTATTTTTTACCACTCTGTGAGACATTGTAGCCTTTCATATGTCCACAAAGTAACAAAGCCATAAGTGTTTACTAGTATTTCCCAAAAGCATGGTTCAAGTAAGGTAATGGAGACCTACGAGAGTTGTGGAAGGGAAGGCTGCTCGCCTTCCGCTCCAGCATGTGACTGTTGCACAAAGCAGCATTCACTGAAATGGGGCTATAGACCCTGGAGATTCCCAGTCAATCAATTTCTGACCATGCTATTTTTTTTTTTGTTCAAGTGACTTAGTAAAATTGTGAGTCAGGAGAGTAAAAACCATAAAATAGTGGTATAACCTTTTGTGCTTAGTCTTTCCCCTCTAGTGTGATTTCACCCCACCCTGTATTCTCTACCCCACCTTTGCTGTAGGGCTTGTTTTGGCTTAATCCTTCTCTTTCATAAATACACTTTATTTCAAAACACGAGCAGAAAGCTCCTGAGCTCTTGTGCTTCTAAAATTACCATGACCTCAGAGGTAGAATAACTTTAAATGATGCACACTAAAGCTATCCTCATGAGTAGAAATGAAATATTTAGCATCTGAGGAAGCTTCCATTTTAGCTGCTCATCTTCTTTTCAGTGTGACATTTCTACCCAGCTTCCACACACATATCTCATTTCAATTACAGACTTAAAAGAAGTCAGACTTAGTGTAACTGTTCATAGTAGTGAGGTGAAAGGTTTCAGAGCTTTATATTTATCTAAGCATATGTAACAAAGCTTACAAACTCAATCTTTCCAAATATCCCCGTTGTTTGAAGACACTTTATTTCTGGATCTCAATCAGTTGAAAAAGGAATCTGTTTTTCACAATTTCCTGATGTATCTCTAATGCGTTTTGACTAGTGGGACTCTCAACATAAAATTTCATGGTAGGCTTTCATGTGTGCATGCATGTGTATAATACAAAGGAGTTTTAAGAAAACACTGTAATACATAAAAAGAACATTGCCAAGTCAATATTAACAAGACTAAAATATTTAGTTATTATATTTCAGAAAATGGAGAAGTTTCCATTACCTTGTAAATGAGCTTTTGAGCTTTTCCTACGTATTACTTACCACTCTCAGCGCAAGTTCACACATGATCATCTCTGCAAGCTTAGGGACAGACGGTAAAATCCCTAGAGATCTACAATACAAGCGAGTGAATAGATAAAAATTACTTTCCCACCTCTCAGTGTTAGTTTAAAAAAAACCCCAAACAAACAGCAAAACCAAAAATGCTATGGAAAGTTGTTAGATGTTTTCACAAGTTTCCATATGGCAGCTCCAATGACTTCATAAATGACTTGGACACAGGACTGGAAGGGACACGAAGTAAGTTTGCAGATGACACAAAACTTGGAAGAGCTGGTGACTCCCTCAAAGGCAGGGAGGCACTGACAAATAAGAGGACTGGGCAATCACCAGCCATATAAAGTTCAACAAGGGAAAGTGCCGGATTCTGCAACCCATGATGTACATACAGACTGGGGAATGAGACTGTGGAAAGTAGTGCTGTGGAAAAGGACCTGGGGGTCCTGGTTGACATCAAGTTGGATATGAGTCAGCAGTGCCCTGGCAGCCAGGAGGGCCA
Source organism: Neopelma chrysocephalum (assembly GCF_003984885.1). NCBI lineage: Eukaryota > Metazoa > Chordata > Aves > Passeriformes > Pipridae > Neopelma > Neopelma chrysocephalum. The sequence continues at coordinate 8,774,857 of NW_020897702.1, read as the reverse complement.
ACTGTATCCTGGGGGCATCAGGTAAAGCATCGCCAGTCAGTTGAGGGTGGGGATTGTCCCACTCTGCTCTGCACTGGGGTGGCCTGACCTTGAATATTGTGTGCAGTTTCGGGTGCCACAACACAAGAAAGATATTAAGCCATTAGAGAGTGTCCAAAGGAGGGCAACAAAGATGGTGAAGGGCCTTGAGTGGAAGCCACATGAGGAGCAGCTGAGGTCACTTGGTGTGTTCAGCCTGGAGGAGACTGAGGGGAGACCTCATCACAGACCTCACTTCCTTGTGAGGGGGAGAGGTGAGACAGGCACTGATCTCTTCTCTGTGGTGACCAGAGACAGGACCCGAGGGAATGGCATAAAGCTGTGACAAGGGAGGATTAGGTTGGATATTTGGAAAATGGTTTTTCACCCAGAGGGTTGTGGGGCACTGGAACAGGCTTCCCACGGAAGTGGTCACAGCACCTGTGAGCCTGACAGTGTTCAAGAGGTATTTGGACAATATGCTTATCACGTTGTGTGACTCCTGTGGATGGTCCTGTGCGGGGCCAGGAGTTGGACTTGATGATCCTTGTAGGTCCCTTCCAAATCCCCATATTTTGTGATTCTGTGATTCCAGCTGAGCACAAAAAAGGGTTCCCATTGCATTATGCTACCCCTGCATACCACAATTAGAACAGAAGAATAAAGAAAAATGCCAGTGAGGATTATAAAGTTCAAGGGGGGGGGGGGATGGGCCAAACTGACCTTAAGATAAGAATCACCCCTGCAGTTTTGGTCATTGCAAGAAGCAAAACTGAATATCAATTTCTTCTTGGAATATTGAATTAGTTTCTTCACATCATTCTCAAATTGTCGGTGGGTTGAAAGAAGAATATTCCTCTGGGTGCAAGGGGATTTGAAAATGCAAATGACCACATGTGCTTATCAGGAGTGAGAAAAGACCCAGAGACAAAAGTGTTATAAGCATTTGAGAAAAGTTGCAAACACCACCAAATTCAGACTGTTTCACAGATTGACAGATGGTGGGATTTTGTTCCCTTAGTCTTCTTAGAAGGATATCTACTAAAGACAGGGTGGTGGCATGACCTGGAGGTGTCTAAGCCAACCTTTCGACAATGTGGGACTCATCACCAGGCCAGGTCAGCCACGGCTCTATCTAACCAAGTCTTGAACACCTCCAAGAATGGAGATGTTTGTCACACCTCTGGACACCTTTTTGCTCTACTAAACAATCCCTCCACTGAGAATTATTTTGCAAAAATCCAGTCTGAACCTCCCACACTGCAGTTTGTGGCTTTTGTCCTTTGTTACCTCATCAGCCGCTACAGAGAAGAAATTAGTACTGCCATCTTTATAACTGCATTTTGAATTGTCAGGTGACATGGTATCTTTCTTTAGCCTTCTCCTCTCCAGGCTAACTAAGGTCGTCTCCCGCAACATTTCCTTGTAATTCATTCACTCTGAGTTCTTGGCCATTGGTCATTTTGGTAGCACCTTTCTGGACCCTTTCCACTTTCTCCCCATCCCTCTTGAACAGGACTCAGTATTCCATTGCCAAGTAGTTGGAAATAATAATTTCCCTGGATATGCTGGTTGTGCTTCTCCTCATATTGTATCTTTAATCTAGATATATACAACTGAGCTGCTTCTCTTCATTTTCTTGATAGAGAACTGGAGAGAAAGAAGCATCTCTAATCATGATTCACCTCATATTTATGTAGATATCTAACACAAGTCAAATAAATCATGCACTGGTAGTGCTTTTTACTTTCCATCAGAATAGGGACTAACCCTGTCGATGAAACCTACAGGGGAAATGTGTAACACTGAATAAAAGGAATCTCACCTGTTCAGACCCTAGGAGCAGTGATTCATTAACTAGTAAACAAGGATAACAGCAGACAGGTAATTATCAAAAGCTCCTTGGGAGAAAATAAATATTTTATCATTCCAGTATGCTGAAGTCTTGATGTTGTTTTCTATGTGTAGGGACAGATTTTCAAAGATATCCAAACATTTAAATATGTGGATAGACACCTACTACAAATCACAAATGGACGATTTGGCAAGGTATTGAAAAGCAGTAGTGATCTGGGTTCCTAACTCATCTCCAGGCTTTGTAAATCTCACTATCTATTTCAGTTCCTTTGCAAATCTGTTTTTTAATGCTCTTTTGATCATGGACTTTTAAGTTGCTTAGTTACTTTTGGAAATCAGACCCAGCAAGCCTGCATTTCTAGAGTGTCGCACAGAAAAGCATATGATTATATTTGGTACATCAATTTCCCAATTCTGCCTGGGCAATATCAGCTCACTGTGATAAAACCCCCATAAAACCCACAAATACTGTGTTCTCTATTCACCTGTAAAAGATGCAATCAGAATATGTATCTAGATGCAAATAAGTCTTGATGGTAATGCATTTGCACTGCAGTTCCTTTCAAAGTCTAATTGTCTTTAATTCCCCATACCAGATGCAATTCCTGAAAAGGATTGACAAAACAGTTGCAATTAAAAAGACACTCTCCAAAATGATTAGGATGAAAAAAATCAATCTTCCCTGACCATCATCTCTAATTCCCAGCTCGCAGGTGGGCCACTATGTAATCTTATATCCATATCACACACACACAGAATTTCTATATCAGCACTGGTTATTCATGATGATGAAAATATCCTTTCCAGAATGATATGAAACTCAACATTTGTTTCACAATAAAGTAGTAAATAAGTCCTGTGATGCCTTAAAATGCCTATTTGCCAAAGGACTGTCTGTGTTTGAAAATAGTTACAAGAATGAACCCCAGATAGTCCCATTGTCAAGGTACAGTGGTGTTTGTTTGGCTTAACTAACATGAATTGTGGCAGAGAGAAATCGGATACTCACAAAGCTGAACAAAGTGTGTATTCAGTGTCATGTCTGTTCTTTTCTGGGCTATTTGAGTAGCATACTTTGAACTTGAGAGAGAGAGAAAATAAACTTCTGTGAACAGGAAAACAAACAGCAGAACACCTAAAGGCTGTGTTGGGTGTCATATCTTCCAATTATGCATCTATACAGTGTGTAGCACTGAATGTTTATAAACATGAGTCATGAGCATATTCAGCAGTATATTCATTAATGTATATACTCATGAAATACACAGTGACCTAGAAAGGGGATACTAGGGATAGGTTGAGAGTAAAAGCCAGGACAGCCTTTGTAAAACCAAACAGTGCTATCTGACATTGCCAGAATTATAATTGTCTACTTGTTACCACTACCTCTGCCGCCTCCTCACAAAGCTCAGTTGAAGGAGCTCCATGGCCAGGTGTACCCAGTTCTAGTGTGGTTCCTCTGAGAACAACATGCTGCTCCTCCTGTCCACTTCTCTGCCTTTTCCCAACAGTCAGCTTCCACACTGCATGCTGGACAGCAGCTTATTCTGGCAAGTCTAACCCTGAACTATCCTGCTGAATGTGCTCGTGGTATGTCTCATTGATTCTGGAAGGCCTTGCTGAGCACAGCTGAGGCCACATTTTCAGGTTGGATGTTTAAAAAGCAAACAAGACTTGAGCATGGAGTGAGCAGTGCCCTTCTCATTTGTCACAGAGGTACCCAATGGCAAGGGAACCGTTTTAACAGGGCACAGGGAGTGCTGCAACAAGAGAGTCCTGAAATGCTCCTTGGTGTTGTCAGAAGTCTGGTGCAATGCCTACCATAATAATTAATAATCAGAGAGAAGTAAAAATATTGTTTACATTGATGAACCTACCATATAGAATTGTAAAAAACCCACCAACCTCCAGAGACTGAAAATAAATCCTCAGATACAATGTGGCTCTCCTCAATCCCTGAATATACTCATGGAAAAAGGTTCAGTTTAGTCTGGCATGTATTCCTCTTTTTTTTTTTTTTTAATCCACCCTGTACTTCCATCATATATCTGGAAACCTTTCTGTGAGTTTGCATAGTTTCATGGATTTTGGCACATCATTTCTGATATCCTAAAAATATTTTGGGAAGCCAATCACCATGGTGGCTTTTAACTATCAGAAGATGCAGCCATCCAGTCATTTGTCACATGGCTGAAGATCACCAAAACAATCCATGCAATGTTCAGCAGCCCATCTGTGTCATCTCATCTACCAATCTGTAATGATGGCGTTCCTTGTAGTACCAGACTGAAGCTGCTGAGCTCCTTTGATTTGTTTAGCTGAAGTTTTTCTATGCCTCTACAACTGGTTTGCAGCATGACCCTTTACAAATCCTTTTGGACACCAATCCTATAGGTGATAGGATTTGGCTTATGCTGCAACCAGTCTCTACAGAGATGTTGCACCCAGGTTGAGCATCACACACTGAAGTAAGATCTGATGAACTGAGAGAACTACAGGTTTTTAGATGATTATCCCAGAAATCTTTGTGGGACCAGAGGGGAAGGAGAGCACCAGTCCAGTATGACGATTTAAGAGATAAAACATGCAGAAAAGTGTTGAGTTGTATGTAGAGCAGGGAAGACAATAGAATCATATAATGGTTTTCACTGAAAGGGCTCTTCAAAGATCATCTAGTTTAACCCCCTGCCATGGGCAGAGACACTTTCGACTAGATTAAGTTGATCAGACTACATACAACCTAACTTTGACACTTCAAATGGATGGGCCATCCATAACTCATCTGGGTAACCTGTTCCAGTGTCTCATCACCCTCACTGTAAAAAATTTTCTTCCTCATGTCCAGTCTAAATCTATCTTCTTTCAGCTTAAAACCATCACCCCTTCTCCTGTCACTACAGTCCTTGGTAAAAAGTTTTTCTCCTTCTTATGAGTCCCTCTTATAATTTGGACAGCCTCCATAAGATCTCCCTGGAGCCTTCCCTTTTCAAGGCTGAACAATCCCAACTCTCTCAGCCTTTCTTCATAGGAGAGGTGTTCATTTTTGTGTCTCTCCTCCGGACCTGCTCCAACAGGTCCATGTCTTTCCTGTGCTGAGAACTCCAGAGCTGGATGCAGCACTCCAGGTAGGGTCTCATCAGAGCAGAATAGAGGGAATCACCTCCCTTGCCCTTCTTGCCACGCTGCTTTTGATGCAGCCCAGGATACAACTGGCTTTCTGGGCTGCGAGTGCATATTGCTGGCTCATGTCCAGCTTTTCAGCCACCAGCACCCCCAAATCCTTCTTGGCAGGGCTACTCTCAATCCATTCATCCTGCAGTCTGTATTGATATTGGGAACTGCCCTGAACCATGTGTAGGACCTTGCACTTGGCTTTTTGGAATTTCATGAGGTCTGCATGGGCCCACTCCGCAAGTCTATCAAGGTCCCTCCAGATGGCATCCCTTTCCTGTAGCGTATCAACTGCACCACTCAACTTGGCGTCATCTGCAGACTTTCTCAGAGTGCACTCAATCCCACATATCTATGTCGTATTAAAGAGTACTGGATCCTTGAGGGTCACCACTTGTTACTGGTGTCACTTGGACGTTGATCCATGGACTATAACATTTTGGTCATGGCCATCCAACCAATTCCTTATCCACCTAAAAGTTCATCCATCAAAACCACACCTTGCTAATTTAAAGATAAGAATGTTGTGGTGGCCTGTATCAAAGGCCTTACAAAAGGTCAGACAGATGGCACCTGTAGCTCTTTCCTTGTTCGTTGATGAAGTTGCTCCGCTGTAGACGGCCACTAAAATAGTCCAGGTGCTAACTCTTGAGATAGATGCATCATTAATGACACCTGAGAACAAATGCAAACTAAACATTTTCCAATAAACCTTGAAAATATAGAAAGGTGAGAACCTATAAGTAGAGGTGAACATTTCACAGACAGTCAATAGCCCAAAAATAAGTAATTTGAACAATTTATAAGGACATTATTAAAGTCCTTATTAGGAGGTGATTAAGAGGTCAAAAAGAAAAAGGACAATGGGATAATTAATGTTATAGAAAGAATAAGTTGCAAAAAATGGAACTTTCAATAAAATTAAAAGGTAGGAGTCTCAAAACCACTTAAAGGAAATACTTCACAGAACCAATAGGTCAATTGTGGAACTTCTCATCAAAGGAAGTTGAGAGCAAGAACTAACCAGGATGTTTCTGTGGGTGTCAGAATTACTGTAATTAATTACGTGCATTCTGGAGGGAACATTAAACCACATCCTTCAGAGCTGATTATCAACTCTGGTACACCTCAAATGAGAATAGGGAGGAGAAAGAGGTTACTGATACATGACTGCTGCAATATCATAATGTCTGACTGTAATACCTCTTGTCTGTCAGAGATAGAGTACAATGCACAGACCTCAGGTTCAACTTTACAAGACAGCCTCTGTTTTGCCAGCAGTTGCCTGACCACAGCCTTCTGAGACACTGATTATTCAAGTGTTATTTGCATTGAATGCTGAGGACATGAGAGGATTAGGACTATCTAGCAGCACTGGAGCATGAGTCACAAGAATAGTGTCTTTTCCAGGATGTACATGAGGAGCTTATTTTGTTTCTCATCAGCTGTGATTGGGTCATCTAAAAATGTCCCAAGACAGCCTAATCTAAAGTTTTAAGCCTTTGATGATCTACAAATTTCCTTGCTTTCCAATATTCCTTTTTCTGACATTAGCAATATAGATATCCTATCATTCCAACTATGATGCCTGCCTTTTCACTTCCCTCCATTCTAAAGCTGTATGGTGTGACGCCCCATTTGTTGAAGGACAGTGTTTATGAACATTATCAGACATAAGCTTGAAAAGGTTAGTTGTGCCCTTAAATCCATGGAGGGTGCCTTTGAAATCAATGTATGACTGAGGTGGGACAAACAAGGATAGATTGTAGTTTTGGAAGGTTTTGCTTGTAGCAAAGTTAACTTGTAAGGGTGATGGAACTGGAACAGGTTTTCCAGAGAAGCTGTGGATGTCTAATCCCTGGAAGTGTTCAAGGATAGGCTGGATGAGGCTCTGAGTAACCTAGTCTAGTGGAAGGTGTCCCTGCTCATGGCAGGGAGGTTGGAACTAGGTGATCTTTAGGATCCCTTCCAACCCAAACCATTCTAGGATATGATTCTATAATATGGTAATAATCAAAGAAATATTCTGGGTTTTCTTCAATTTCATTTTGTGAGTATTCAAATAATTACACACCTTGGATTCATATTAATTTATAAATTGCAACTAGGATAGACAGAAGTTGAAGGATAATTGGGTAGTTTACATAAATTAGATCCCTTAGGTATATCCAGGACAAATTCAGGATATTCAAGCAGAAGAAGAGATGTGAAAAAATACAGAAAAAGTTGGAATAAATTGAAAGACAACCCACTTAGTCACGTTGAGAGCATGTAGCTTACTAAAACATACAACAGACCTAAAGGGCAGTAATCTATTTTTGGATTCTGATCTGATTGCAGTCAAATTACTATGGAGCTTGTACTTCATGCATTATCTCTATTATCTCTTTTAATAATAGGTTGGTGAATAATTGTAGGTGGGTTGTCATATTTTAGAAGAAAAATTCCTTCTGAATTCCACCTCCACCACAAAATTTTCTTCTCAGGCTGGTTCTGCACTGAGCTATTTGAGTTTCACACAAAATCTTATTTATTTTATTTATTTTGTGTTTTCCATAACCCTTTTTGCATGCTGATTTCTAATAAGTTTTTCAAGGTAAAAATTGCCCTTCCACAGAATAAGCATGTGCAAGGTTATGTCAGGTTACAAAACTAGACATTTTCAAAGACTAGACAGGATATCCTTTCCTTGCCAAAGCCGATGATACGGATTTGAGACATAATATCTGGTGGAAGGAGACCTATGAAATGTTATTTGAGGTGGCTGCAAATAAAGAACATATTTGGATAAGCTAACATTGTGTTCCTTAATTTTACTGACTTCAGCTAGGGACAGAAGCCACTAAGATATAAGAGATCAAATCTATGAGCAAAAAGAGGGAGCTGCTCTGCTGCTGCTTACTATTTCTATTTAGGAAAGCAATTTGTTTTAAAATAAGACATATTTTTATTAGCAATGTTTGTCTTGCACAGCGAGGGAGCTAGTAATTGACAAACCTGGATAGTGTGATTCTCTTCTACACAGCAATGGGGAAAAAAAGTTTGCTTTCAGTATCTTGGAGACAGGAGGAGAATGAGACAGAATAGCTCCCTCTCCAGTCAGCAAGTATGAGGCTGCGGTGGAGAGCAGTTTTTTAGATGGTTGTCTGCTTAAGTGACTGTGTAAGTTCTGAGATATCACAATGATGGATGTTTTATAAATGCCCAGGTAGGTAGATAGATATGACAACCAGAGCAGTTCTGGGTTTAACCTGAAATGAGACACTCCATCACCGTGTCATCTCTGGAAAGTCAGTTGACCTTCTTGTTCCTGAATCAGACCAGCTGTAAGAGCTGATAAAAAGCTGATTCTCTATTAAACCAAGAGCTTAATCCTTACTTATGACTTTCCAGGGAAGTCTTTTAGTTGATTCAGGTACATCTGGGCTCAGGTCTTAAATACTTCACATTGACTGAACAAGCCTTCTTTGCTGTGCCTCATCTTGCACTTCTGTCTTCCTCCTGACTCCCTATAGGGCAAGCACTGAACATTAACTCCTAGAGACAGCTGAAAGGCTCGAGAGTCTGGGCTCTCACCTCCCCTCTCCTTCTTCTCAGTTTCTTATTCTTGTACACATGGCTTTTTTGTCAGGAGTTTAATATTTCAGTGTTTTATAAATATATTGAGGGACAATGCAATTTATCCTGCAGTAACGGAACTGACAGCATGGTAATTAAGAAGAGAATAAATGCTAAGGGTGAGAGCAGATTGTAGTGAATGACTGATTATTTTTGATAAGTAAATGGCTCTGCTGGTAACAGAATCCATAGTATTTAAAAACTGAAAGGAGATACTAGAAGCAAATACAAACTAATTATGTCTTTATCAGTGTAAATACATTACCCGGGCTGTTCATATGCAACATACAGTCAAGCTCTGACAGTATCTTCCAACAAATGGGTGACCATCAAGAGAAGCTTATTATCTGCACATAGATATATTGGTTGGCAAATTCAGAACCTCCATGTCTATTATGTGAATGAAAAGTGAATTTCATTGTCGTTACTGTAGCAAGACAAAGCACAAAATCACCCAGAATTAGATATCTATCTCACAACAATTCGTGGGAATAATGATGCCTGGCAATACTGTTTGGTAAGGATCCTGGAAGGCTTTAGAGGTATGAGTACGTGAATGCCTCCAACATCTTTGTCAAGTAAGTAATAGTTTTACCCGTTTTACAACTGAGTGAACTATGATAAGAAAGCCAAGGAGATGGCATCTGTGTGACAGGGCTGAGAACAGCCTTCCAGAGAAGCAAGTTCTCAGGTAGGGAAGGATGAGAACGAGGCAGGTGACAGAATTAGAATCTGGAACTGTTATTCCAGCTAAATGGTATTGAATTTATCCCATCTGAGATAGGACCCAAATTCATCCATACATCTCTATTAGCCATGCAAACCTGTGAGAAAAGGGGCAGTGACAATCGGCTAAAACAGTAAACCTTGCAACTCAGTTGCCAGTCTATATTCTTGAGCTGTGTTTGGGCATCATGTTGTTCAGGTGTCACTTGTGTGCCAGAGCTGCATCACACAGCTGATAAGCAGAGATGTTTGTCTATAAAATGCTGCCATGCATCTCTAAAAACATCAGACTGCCCAGGGAGGTTGTAAATGCCCCATCCCTTGACACATTCAAAGTTAGGTTCTGAATGAAGGGCTCTGAGCAACCTGATCTAGTTGAAGATGTCCCTGCTCATTGCAGGGGTGTTGGACTAGATGACCTTTAAAGGTCCCTTTCAACACAACCTATTATATGATTCTATGGTTCTATGGAGATCCCTGGCTTTTGGAATATCCTGGGAGATGTAAGCCATCAGAGAGTCCTGAGTCCAATGACAATGAGTCCCCCTGCAACCCAGCAACACACATCCATCAACACAAAAAACCCTCTCCTTCTAAAGGGCACATTGTCAGCTCTCAGCTATGAACTATTCCTCCTATCTCAGCTCTTCAAAGTGTGTAACATGCCTTGTGACTCTCAGCCAGGGAAGATTTTGGGATGCAGCTTGTGGGATCTGGAAGGGTGGCCCGTCTGCTTCTGGCAGAGCATTAACATAACACCTACTATCTTCACTGAAGATTTTGTCTTCTATTTTATTAGCAGGAGGACTATGAAGTAGATTCCCACAATCACTGGTTATTCTGCTTATATTATGCTATCTTATCTGTCTGTTCTGTTTCTCTCTCTCTTAAGGGATGAGAAGAAAGAAAAATCAATCTGCTGAAAATACAGAAGGAAAATAGAACACATTTTCTCCAACAAATCAGACATTCCTAGTAGCAGCATTGTGTGCCTTTTAATTTCACTGAAGGAGAAGCAGTAATTATTTATAGTTTATCACAACTGGGGAAAGGTATCCTGAGGTACAAACTAATTATGTTTTAAAATAAACTGATTGTCCATGTAATAAATGATTACATTTTCTAATCATTGGGAGATTTATGTTACTTTATTCAATCATCTGTGTGTAGAATTGAAACCATAGTAAATCAACTGGAAAAAAATTCTAGATTAAATTGAGAGCTCTGCCACTGCTAGGCATTATGAAAAGAATCAGATAGGAGAGAATAGGCTATATATACAAAGTTTCCTGATACATACAGTTTCATACATTAAAAGAATGGCTGTATTTGACAGCCAAACCAGAATTTATATTCATTTAAGGTCAAGTCTTAGCCTGTGCTGCACAGATTTGACATGTATTAAAGGACAAAGGCAAAGACAGTCCTGTCGGCTACAGGGTATCTCAGTCACAATCATTTGCTTAAGGACAGTAATTAGAATGAATTCAAGAATGTAGGATAGGTGACTGTGTATGACATTTCATTTATGACAGGCAACAAGTGACATGATCTTATCATTAAATTAGTCATCATCATAGACTTTTCATGTTGATCTATAAAATAAAATGTCATGGAGAGTATATTTTTCATTTTCATGTCAACATGTTTTTTTCATAATGTACATAATTAAAATAAGCCTGGGAATTGGAACATGCAAACATAGTAATAGCATCAATAATGTTTAATTTATGCATTATGTGCACAAAAACCTTTTGGTGCTTGAAACAACAATGACCCGAAAACACAATTTACCCTTAGCAAGGCAGCATGCAATGCTGCAAAGCATCTGTAGAGTGAGAAAAAAAAATCAAGATATGGACTGCTGAACAGCACTGGAATGAAGCAGCATGGAGATATGTTGTGAATAGCAGAAACACGGGCAGAGACCTACTACAACAGGGGCAGATCCTCAACTGGTCAATGAAGCCCTTTGCAGCCCTTAGCTAGGCAGTGCAGAGCAGAGAGGGGCTGGTAACATTTGCAGGAGGGCATGCCAGGTTTTTTTCTCTTCCGCATTTAAAATGAACCGCACTGGAAGAAAATCAGTGGGAACCTGGGAGCTTTTGACAAAATCATCTCTCATATGTGACTATCTATAGAAAATGTCAGTCTAGTTTTTCCTGAATTATTTTGGGGAAAAAATATAAGCATGTAGTGACTGCACATGAAGGAGTGCTGGGAAATCTGGGAAGGGCTGGAAGCCCCAGCAGGGACTTGGTGATGAGCTAGGTCAAGGCATAGAAGTGCAGTGCATGGGTAGCCATCCATTATCTCTGTGCTCTGGACACAGGACCCATCCCAGTGTGTTACAGCAGAGATGAAGAGGCTGAATTCACTAAACTTTCAGGTCTCTGGAGGCATATCCCTCTTAAATCCCATACCCAGTTATCAGTATGTCTTTGATTACATGAGCAGGACATTCTGTTCATGTACCTGAGAGATTTTAATTGGACTTGGAGCACTGGCACACTTCCAAATTTCTCATGAAATTGGATTGCCAGACACTGGCAATAGCTATTTGAAGGTATTTTTGAAGAGCTAATGGGCTAAACTTCCTCCTTGCTTTGATTCAAAGTGAAAGACCACTTGATATCCCCTTGCTGAGCCAAAGCTAAACCAAAGTTCCCAACTATGGCAGTGATTAGTATGGCAGGGCACATGGGAAGAGTTGGAGAGATTGAGTGAAAATATAGGGCTGGGGCATTGACTGAAGAAGCGAAGAAACTGAGGAGGTAAGAAGAGCCCTGGATGACTGAACCATGAGAGATTTCTCTGAGCAGAGCAAGTCTCTGACAAGGGAGAGAAGATACCAGTTCACTTCCTGGGAATGATCTTTCCATCATCCTCCTCCACATACTTGCTGTGACACAGAGCAGTGGGATACCATCAAAAACTGCTGCCACCTGCCAGTTCCGTGATGCTCCTTAGATGCCTGAGGAAGATGTTGGTAGGTAAGATGGGACCAAGTGGGACAGTTTCTCACTCTTGGGTGTGTGACATTAGCCCTGTAGCTCTTGCCTGTAAGCAGATTTTGCTCATAGGATAAAGACGGATGGAGAAAGGATAACTACTCACTGAGAAGTCCTGCCTCCTCTCTGATTTCAAGAGGCAAATATCAGGTTCAAATATAAGGAGATTATTACAAAAACTGCTCTCAGAACCCAAGCCAGAAACCTGGGACAGTGATGCTAAGTCCTATTGCACTGAAGGAGTTGCTCTTTCCACTCACACACATGAATTAAATAGCTAATAAGCAACAGTTTTATTAAAGACAAGAAATTAATTAGACCAATAAATAAGTCAACAGTAACTAGTTCCCAGAACATTATTGTAACAGCAGCAGTTTTCTGTCTTTCTCTCCAGAGAGGTGCCTCCTTTCTCTCATGGTTCTATGCCAGCTCATGTGGGACTGTCACTTGTGTTGGCTTAATGGTTCTGCTTTACTGTGCTGGGCTCTCAGACGGGTTACTGACACTGTTGGCAGAGGACAAGAGCATTGTGGGCTTGAGTGGGGGGAGAGTGTGAGGAACAGCTTCCAGTTGAGGCCACCAGTCTTGTGCAGATGGACTGGGGGACTCAAACCTTCACAGCCCATCCTGACTTCAGATCGGTCCTGCTAAGGCTTAATTGGCAAGCAAAGGGGCTTCAGGAGCTCAGCTTGAGCCCTGGGCACCAACTGCACTGCTTAGGTGGTAATACATTCCCTGGCTATGTCCTCCATGCTCTCATCAGATCTCCCTAAGAGAAATCTGCTATAGACAGGCCACCAGCTGGGTGCAAGATGTGTGTCACTTGGCCTCCAAGTTCAGGGTTGGGCCCTGGCTCTGGGTTTAACAGTGGACATGTAAGTATAGAGTGCCAAGAAACTCACATGGAGTCCAGGTATCATTAAGAACCTGCATATATTCAGACAAATCTGGCGTTTGTGCAAACCTAAGTTTCCAGCTCAGGCTCCAGCCAAAGTAACATTTGTTAGGTAGAAGGTACAGTTTTAACCACATCTACCCTGATTATACTAAATTTCCAGACATACTGAAATAATCAAAAAGCAGAAGAAATTGTTTGATGTGCATCACATTATTTCTATAATACAATATTTCTAAGGGAAAACTTTCCAGCAGAGTGAGAAAATTACTGCAGTTTCAAAGCACACAATTTTTGAGAGTGAGGTAAAGGTCTTATATTAAAGTGTCACCTCTCAATCAATAGAAACTTGTATTCTGTGCACAAGGATAATTTGGATAGACAGAATGAAGTGTCTTTGGTCAATTATTTCCATTCCAAGGAAATGCTTTTGGGTAAGGATAGTGAGAAGTATTTAAATGAGCTTGCTTGATGGTCACTGGAGGTACAAATTTATCTTGCTGTCTAAAAATTCAATGGTACTGTACTCGGTGATGCTGACATACAAGGCTGCAGTCTGACAGGCTTTTGTAGGTGTAATCATACAAAAATTTGTCTCATCTCTTCCCCCCTCCCATCTGTGAGATGGTTTTGAGATGACCCTTCAGTAGTTTAAGCATCAAAAAGTAGCTCTACTAAAACAGACTAGAAGGGCACACACTTGATGTGTGAAGGCAGTTGTGCCCATATGTGGGGGAGAAAGAAGGCAATGAGAGAGGGAATAATAGGTATCTGGAGGTTACTAACTTCTTAAACCACTGCTTGCTGCACAAATCCATATTGTTCCAGTCATCCAGGCAGGGACAGGCGCTTGAATTTTTGGTTTACAGTCCTGAGAGTAGCATGGGTTGACTGTGATGCATATTCAGCAATCATCTGTTGATGTGCTAGGTTATCCATTCAGTCTGTTAAGTTCAATGCATACATTGCAATCTTCATTTTAAAATACATTCTGGAAGAGACCGACACTACTGTTTTCCAAAAACTGAGCAATCATTTATGAGTAAGAATGAGGAGGAAGGACAACAGGGTAGATATCCTGGTGGGAATCTGTTATAGACCAACCCAACCAGGATGAAGAAGCAGACAAAGTATTCTGTAAGCAGCTGAGAGAAGCCTTAGGATTGCTAGACCTTGGATGAGGAATGGACACATATGTTGTCTGCCTGGACTTTAGTAAAGCTTTTGACACCATTTCCCACAGCATTCTCCTGGAGAAACTTGCTGCTTGTGGTTTGGATGGGTGTACTCTTCACTGTGTATAAAACTGTCTGGATGGCCAAGCCCTGAGAGTGGTGGTGAGTGGAGTTACATCCAGCTGGCAGCCAGTCACTAGTGTTGTTACCCAGGCCTCTGAGGTATTTGGGCCAGCCCTGATTAATATCTTTATCAATTATCTGGATGAGGGGATTGAGTGCACCCTCAGTCAGTTTGCAAGGACACTGAGCTGATCTTAGGAAGGCTCTATTGGAAAGCCTGGATTGATGGGTCAAGGCCAATTGTATGAGGTTCAACAAGGCAAAATGCCAGGTCTTTCACTTGGGTCACAACAACTCCATGAAGCACTACAGGCTGGAAAGCTGCACAGCAGAAAAGGACCTGGGTGTGTTGGTTGACAATGGCTGAACATGAGCCAGCAGTGTGCCCAGGTGGCCAAGACTGCGTGGTGTGAGAATAGTCTACCAAAAACTGTGAGAGTCTGAATGAATGTCTGAATTATTGTATTTTACAGAAAGTGTCTACGGCATGAAACAGACATCATTAAACACCAAAAGGAACAAGTAACAAAGCAGTGGAATATCTGAGAACATACATTATAAATGTTTAAGAATGGAACATTTTGTATTGGTACAATAGAGAAAATTGTACTGTTGGCAGTGGCATATTGATAGTCTATCACAGACTTTTGCCTGATAATTGTCTAGAGACCCCCAGTGAAATCCACCTTTGACATTTATGTGATGATGCAGGTAAACTTAAAGTGGGAAGACAGTGACTGAAATATTGAAAAAAAGCAATAGACTATTGTCCACCAGCACAATGTAAACAAGTAATACCGGATTTTTGTCTGATGAATGTCTTCCAAAGGAAATGCTTTTGGGAAGCATGATAGGAAATTTTTGACTGGAATTACCCAACAATCATTGAGGGTGAAAATTAATTTTGCTGAACTTCAGCTGTCTACATGCTAAGTCAAAGCTAGTCTTGCTGAACTCTTCTGCAGTCAGCGGAGAAAGCTGGGCACTCCTAGATGGTAAGTCCTGCATATTAAAGAATTCACTAGCACAGACTAAATTCAAAACACTGTGTAATAGAAGTATTCTGTTTTGGTTTGTGGGTTGATGCTGTGAAGGGTTTGTGCTATCAGCAGAGCAGCTTGGATGATTGCTTTTCCTCTCAGTAAGTATCTGCAGAACTGTTAGCTGAGACAGTGCCTTTTGACAGCCCTGATGGGCAACTGGTGGCCAGGCACACTTACTCAGCAGGATTCTGATCTTGCATTGAAGACACTTCTTTAAACAGTAATAGGACCAGCCCCTACATGAAGAGAACAACAAATGCTCCTCTGTCAGTGAGGGTATTCCTATAAAGAACCACATCTCCAAAACATTAGAGAAGGCAAGAAACAGCTAACATGAACATCTCTGAATAGCACAATATGCTTGGACTTCAGCAAAGAAAATCTTCCTGAAGTCAGTTTGTGCAGTGTTTTCCCAGACCCAGACACTGCTTGGTTCATCAGAGCTGTTGGCTCCTCAGCCTCTGGGTAATAAATTATATACTACAATAATTCCTTCCTGCAGTTCTTCAGGTGCTTGTCTCCCATCTTCTGTTGATTCAGGCACCTCAGTGCTTCACAAGAAACTCTTCCACTTCAGTGCTACTATTTCTCTCCACAAAGAGAAACATAGAGTAATCTGGAAAGAAAAGGAGAATGCTAAAATATTAATCTAGATAAATATTTTGAGGAGCTGACAGTAAGTCATCATAAGAAAAGTAAAGCATGCATACATTGACCTATCCCCTGGTTGAAGATGGCTGAAGAACAAGAATTTCCCTGCTTGTAGAACCATGGGGTTTAAAATATTTTTTTAAAGTTATAATGTATAAGTGGCAAATATAGTATTTCTCATTATTAGAGAAGCCTTAGGAAGCCTAGGCCTGAGTCACCCGAGTGACCCTGAGAGCAGATCCTCACAGCAGTGACTGCTGCAGGTGCAGAGAGCTGAAGGAGTGCTCCCAGAGCCTGCTCAGATCTGTCTGCCAGTGGTTCCACTTTTCCCACCTACTGAAGACCAATTGTTTAGTTTTCTAGCCCAAGACACCAGGGCAGGATTATCAGGCAGATATTTGATTAATAATAAAATAATCAAACAGACACAGGTAGGTGGAAACAAACTGTGCTCTGTTGTACTCAGCTTGGAGTAAGCGGAGTAAGCAGTAAATAGGTTGTGCAAGAAAGCCAATGCTTGGGGCTACACTGTGCTACTTGAGACACCACAACTAATACCATTGGTACTACAATAACTAAGTGGTATCTGCCAAAAAATGCTCATTTTCTAGAGTCCACCAGTGGAAGTGATTTGCTGATTTATCATCTATTAATTTTCTATATGTATTCTTCTCCTGGATTTGACAGTATTAGCTGAGCAGGTTACCAGCTTCACATGCTCACCCCTGCTAACTCATGTTGACATTAGCTCAGTTGGCTAGAGCATGATGCTAATTGCACCAGTGTTGTGGATTTTATTCCTGTATGGGCCATTCACTTAAGAGTTGGACTTGATGATCCTTCTGTGTCCCTTCCAACTCAGAATATTCCGTGACTCTGTAACTCTTCAAGACCTCCACCTCCCTGCAGCCAATACCCCAAAGATAGTCAGTGCAGAAGCAAAAAGTTGCCTCTTACAAGTCATACTCTCCCAGGCCCAAAGAGCATTACAGTTGTCACAAAAGGTGCAGCGAAGTTAGAAATCCCATGCATGTGTTGTTGTTACCCTGCAATCCATCTCTGGTTTTTGTATTGTCCTGTGAGAAATAGTCTGGGCTTGACTTTGAGAATGTGTACCTGGGCAACGATGTGTAAGAAAAAATGTTCTGGGAAAAATAAATTCCCTGAAAGTAGAGCTGAAGACTGAGGATGACTGGCATTTGCTTTTGGCATCCTGCATCTGCTGTTGGCAGACATGCTGCTGTGTTTCAGAAATCATCACTGCACACTGATCAAAGCTCAATTGCACATTGAAATCCCTATGTACCCTCCTATTTTCTGTGCAACTTGTGTTGAAGTGTGCTGGTTTTAGCTGGAATAGAGTTAAATTTCTTCACAGTATCTAGTATGGGGCTGTGTTTCAGTTTTATGCTGGAAACAGCGTTGATAACCCAGGGATGTTTTAGTTACTGCTGAGCAGGGCTTATACAGAGCCAAGGCATTTTCTGCCTCTTACCTCACCCTACCAGAGAGTGGGTTGGGGGTGCACAAGGAGTTGGTAGGGGACACAGACAGGACAGCTGAGTCCAACCGACCAAAGGGATGTGCCAGACCAGACGGCATCATGCTCAGCAATAAAACTTGGGAGGGAGGTTGATCAGTGGGGCAAACTGCTATGGGACTGGCAGGGCATCGGTCAGTTGGTGGTGAGCGACTGTTTTCATTTGCATCACTTGTCTTTCTTGGGGTTTATTTCTCTTTGTTATTTTCTTTTTCAGAACATCTATTATTATTGTTGTTGTTATTGTTATTGTTAATATTACTGTGACTATTTTATTTCAATTAATAAACTGTTTTTATCTCACCCCATGAGTTTTCTCACTTTTACCCTTCCAATTCTCTTCCCGCCACCCTGCTAGGGAGGCAGGAGGCAGTGAGCAAGTGGCTGTGTAGTGCTTCATTGACAGCTGGGGTTAAACCACAACTTTAAGTAACCTGATTCATACATTTTCTTTTACACTTTCATATAATTAATAATCTTTGAAATGTAGAAGAACATTAGTAGCTGATGAGAGTTTCTTTGTAATGGTACTGAGATCAAATCATCCTGTAAAGTAAAATATGTATTTTCCTTCAAATCTCCTATTATTCAGCAGTGACATTAATTAGTTTTTCTTATCTATCTTAGTGTCTCTCTGTTGTTATCTTTTAATACCCTGTTTCTCATTTTCCCTGCCTTGCCCATCAAATAAAAGATACATAGGCAATTGCTGGGATTTTCAAGGCAAATTTGGCATCCTCTTTATTTACTTTGATTCCAATGACAATCATGTCTGACAGTTTTTCAAGAAGAGTGTTTGTTAGCTGAATAAGTGTAGGTTGGCAGTGTTAACAGAGAATTTCCATTTTGTCTAAACTGGCTGAAAATCCATTTTTATTCAGTATTGAACATCATTTACCTTTACAAAACCACAGAGAATAAAAAGTACCGGGAATCTAAAGCATTTCTCTGTACATTGTGTTTTTGCATTCATCTAGGCAGTGGAAGTTCCCACATAGTTTGCTGTTGGCTGTGGTCACTGACTGACACATCTCAGGTAACCAGTGTCTTTGTGACCTACAATTTTTCTTGCTCTATTGGAAAAACCAACCAGATAGTGAAATCACTATTTCCTAAGACAACTGCAATAGCTCGGTCTTCCTTGTCCATGGGCAATTAATAAACAGCAGACTGGTGGTGGGTCAACTGCTTCCATCACAAAAAGCATGTCAGAAATGATGACGTGGATGGGAACCATGGCATATTTTGACTGGGTACATCCAGGTCCTTGCTGGCTGTTAGGTAAGAGTTGGGACTGGGCTATGGGAGGGAAGATGTTTTGTGTGTAATGGCCTGGCTGGTTTGTGGTCCTGTGATATGAAGCCACAGGGATTGTTCTCTTATTACTTCCCTTGAGCCATTAGTAAGGACACCCCAGGAAGAAGCTGGGACTGAGAGGGTTAGCAGCACAGATGTAAGGAAGGTACATGTCTCAGAGTCTCTTCTACACCTGCTCTGCCCCTGCCTCAGCGTCATCAGAGCGTGATGTTCTCTGGTCTCCCTCACCACTTCCCACTCCCTTTCTTCCCCCATGGTGTGCGCACCCTGCTCCTGCACCCTTGGCACCAGCCAGCCTGGCTTGGGGTAGAGGCAGAACATGCGTCCCTTTGTGTACAGACTACCCTCAGGCAGCCCTCTGCCACTACCCTACTGGCTGGTTGGGGAAGTAGTGAGGGGTCCCTACTACTCCCATTTTTCCGTGTCTTTGGTGCTCACCCTAAACTCTTCCCAAGCAGCTGGAACAGGACCCAGTGGAGCAGGAGTAGGACAGTTCCATTTCTAGGGCTCCATTTCTTTCTTCCTCCTGTGCTTCTTGCAGGCTAACAGGGCTGGGAGATGGACCTCAGCCCCAACTCATGGCCACCCATATTACAGAGCTGTCCCATACTCCCCAGGGTGGTTTGACCATAGACACAGTCAAGGGTTAGCATGGACTAGGGAGGGCTCTGGGTACAGAGTTTAGATGTGACCACTCTGGGTGGTGGTGTTAGAGGTCAGATGCATGGACGTGAGCCGTGCTGCACCAGCTGGTCTCTGGGCCAGAGTTTGGTCCCTGAGACATCTAGATTGTCAAAGGGAGAGCTGCCCAAGGTCAGACACATTTGATAAAGTCATGGGCAGATCAGAGCTGGTAAGATAGGGAAAGGGCAGGGTAAAATGTTGTTAAGGACTGTGTCTGTCCTTTCAGTGGCCTTTGTACATATGGCTCAGTCATTCTAGCGGATGGAAATAAGGTAAAAATGGTAGACCCCCTTTGCAGTTGTCTTTCATAATTTCTTATGGGTGCAACCCACACAAAAGACCAACTCTCAGCTCTGCACTTGAGACTTGTGGTGGATGTTTATCCCCCGAGGTTGCCCACACGCTGTTCCAAGCACACAAGGCACGGCCTTTTACTCCTGCAGAAGCAGCTCTAGTGAATTCACTGCCCTGTGACAGGGGATGAGGCCTACCTCATCATCATGGCTAGGCTTCGCGAACGAAGATTTGGGAAAGGCTCTACCCACGTTTCTTGCAAGCGCGTTGGTGGCTAAAAAGGCCAATACGAGAGAGGCATGTCCGGTTGCAAAAGGCATAGCAGAAAGACTCCTTGGGTGGTATATTCTGCAAGGCTCGATTCTTTCTGCGATATCTTTTCTCCTCAAGGGTGATCCTGCGTGCTTTCTCAAAAGCATCAGCAGTGTTATAGATGGTTTGTCTCCAGGCTTCCCGATTGGAGGCCAGAGTAGACCAGTTATGGTGATCAATGTGCCCGAGGCTGAGTTGTTGCTTCAGGGAGTCCTTGTATCTTTTCTTCGGGGCTCCTCTCTTGCGGCAGCAGGAGGCAAGTTCACCATAAAGCAGGATCTTAGGGAGGCGGTGGTCCTTCATCCTGGAGATGTGCCCTGCCCATTGTAGCTGCGTTCTCAGTAGCATGGTCTCAATACTTGTGATTGCTACCTGTTCAAGAACAGATGTATTGGTCACATAATCTGACCAGTGGATGTTTAGGATTGTACGGAGGCAGTGTTGATGGAAGCGTTCTAGGAGACGCAGGTGGTGGCGGTAGATGACCCATGATTCAGAACCATATAAAAGAATAGACAGCACTATGGCTCTGTAAACACTGATCATGGTACTTTTCTTCAAGTGTTTATTATGCCATACTGTTTTATGGAGTTTTCCAAAAGCACTATATGCCTTCGCTAACCTGTTGTCTATCTCCCCATCAATCTTACCATCCGAGGAGATGAGGCTGCCTAGGTAATTGAACTGCTGGACTGATTTGAGTTCTGATTGGCCAACGGTGATGTGGGGATGATGGGGGACTTCCTGAGGTGCAGGTTGATGGAGAACTTCTGTCTTCTTTTGCAGGTTGATGGAGAACTTCTGTCTTCTTTTGAGGCCTACCTACGTAGATTGGATTAGACTGAAATGTCAAACGCACACATGTCCTCACATCACCCACTGGGGAAGCAGGCAGCTGAGGCATTCTGATGTTTTTGCTATAAAAGCAGAAAGATGTTCAACAAAATGGTTGTGAGGCAAAGATGCTCCACAATTGCAGCATGTCCAAGAGTGAACCTGGTTTCACAGGACAGACACAGCCCTTATCACAAAGAAAGAAGTCCTAAAGAATGACTGAATAAACACATGAGACTGAAGGAAATATATGTGAGATGCTCCTCCTGAATGTCATGCTCTAAAGATAAACTCCAGGTACCTCGGACACAGCCCTTTCCAGTGGCTACATTATATGATCCTACACCACAGTATCCCCTCACAAACAACTGGTGAGTTGAACTCCAAGAGTTCAGGTTCATTTCAGCAGTCCTCAGCACAGCTCGTGTGGGAGAGATTGAATTTCCACCCAAACTGCTTGCAGCAGCACCAGTAGGACAGTTGATGACTGTACATCTAACCCAGGATAGGTAAAACATCGCTTGCAGAACTGGTGCCCCAGCAGGAACGATGTTCAACTAATGTGAAAAGACCTCATTCTATAATCATATTTGCTGGCATAAATCAGGAGTATCTTCATTGATGCAAATGAGGTTACTCCACAAGAAATCCTGCAGGGACATGACTAATGTTGCCCCTGATTCCATTTTTTTTTAAAGTAGTATAGGAAGATGGTATCCTAGGTGCCAATTGTATTACAAGTTTGTTTCTGCAAGAACAAAGACATCTGTGGAAGAGCTCTTGACACTTCCAAACCTGTGCATGAATCACTGCACACATCACAGATCAGCAGGAGAAAAACCCCAAATATTCCCTTCAAATATTTCTCTCTCCAAATTGTCAAGTCACATTTTTACTTTTAAATACTTCTCAGGATCTCCAAGGTGTGAGGAAAAAAAAAAAAACAAAACAAACCACCAAAACCAAACTCTAGAAGAATTTCCTAAGCTTGATTAGTTTCATGTCTGTAGGTGACATCCACCTGCAAACCACCAGAAGCTGTCTCCTGGAATTAGATGCTATGCAGTGACAGAGGAAGGTAGGGCAGAATTTCTAGTTACTGCTTGCCTTCACCTTCTAACTATCCATTTATCTTTTTGATAAACTACAGGCAAACATGTGGCTGATCCTATCAACTTCAGAATAGCAAATATGATTCATCCCAATGAAAGGATGCTCTCAGTCCTGAGACCGAGCAGTACCATGGCCTGAAATTTGGTTTGTGTATTGAACAGAATTGTGTCTTTTTTAATTGGTTCTTAGTATAAAGAAGCACATGGGCACTGAAGGGAGAAAAGCTATACACTTATTTTCATAACTTCTCCTTACCCAGATATGGAAGACCCCTCAGAAAAGTAATAATTTTTTTCTACAAAGGGCATGTCAGTGACTAGGTGACATAGAAGTCCCTTTTTTAAAAGGATCATATTGCAGTCATTTATATGAAAAGCTTAACAATACTTTTATGTCCTTTGATCCTCAGAAGCCTCCATCGGATTCTTATGCTATAACAACACATAAAACATTGTAATACTTTAAATTATTATTTGGCACAGCTGAACTCCCTTTCGAACAGGTTTTTAAAGCTGTATTAGTGACACCATTGTCTTGTCTCGATCACAGATATCAAGGGCAGAATTGTGGACTGAATCAACTGCTATTCAATTATGCCTCTTTTTGATGCAAAACTAAGAAGGTGCAAGGCATGAAGAGTTTAAGAATTAAGTGGGATCAGACTTCATATGGTTGTGTTTTCTGAGACCATCTGGTTAGCAGCATGTATTAAGAGAGCAAGACAGCTGCTGTAAGCAAAGCAGTAAAGTTGATGAATGTGGATTAAACCCACCAAGAGTTTAGCATTTGATGATATCAGCCCAGGGAGGCACTACACATGCCCTGGTAAACAACTTAATATCATGACCTGAAATATTCTCCATGCATTAACTTCTAGAATTGGATCTTTTATATAATATCTTACGGTTTTGTCCAGACCATCTGGAATACAAGCTGCCAAAAGCCATAAGAAGTTTGCTGCTAGCTTGCTTCAATACCCAGATTTGTGAGGTTTTTTAAAGGACAAGAGAAATGCAAATAACAAGGTGTCAAAATATTGGAGGAGAATTTCACTGGAACTTCAGCCTGGAAACAGGTGGTCTATTTTTACTACATTTTAACAGATTGAAGTACACATGTTGGAGCAAGAAGAACTCTCTTGCCATTTCTCTTCATTGTAAGTAGAATTATCTTTCGTTAAGATACATCATCATCCTTCTTCACCATAACCTGCTGGAGCACAACATGCTTAAATTTTCTCTGCTGAACACAAAAGTGCAATGCAGTGAAGAGAGTAAGCTCATGCTTTCCTGAAGCATACTGGGTTAAGTTGTGCACTTCAATTTAGACATGCTCAGAAATGTTTCACTGAATTTTGGCCGCAGTTCCCTTCTTCACAAAGCTGTTTTTACTTTTCTGAGTTACAGACCTCACAAAGGCAAGAGGCCAGTTAGAAAGCATCTAAGTATGGCCAGTCTTTGCGAACGAAGATTTTGGGAATGGTCTTTTACCTTTCAAGCCTGTGCAATGGATTTTTTAGGTGAGACACAGCATGCACTGAACTGAGCCCACCTTTTAATCCTAAGGTTCATCTGCCGGGGCCAAGCGAGTTTGGACAATAGCAGTGAGGTCCTTAGGACGTAGATTTGTTTAGAGTGACCTTCTCTTAGATGGATGGCCTTACAGGGCTGACGAGTTCCATCTGCCTGGGGGAGTATCCCTGTCCGGGAATCGAACCCGGGCCGCGGCGGTGAGAGCGCCGCATCCTAACCACTAGACCACCAGGGGTCCCTTAGTAAGCATCTGATGCAGAGTGAAAAGTCATTATTACCAGTTGTGTAACACAGCTTTGTAACAGCTTACCTGGAAATACCAACAGAACAGTTGGCTGAGATTGGGACCCTGTTGGTCCAGCTGCCCACCCATCCAACTGCAGCTGTGGGTCTGCATTTGGCTAACCTGAAGCTTACGGGAATCCAGGCCATGGAAGCTTGTGCCCATCAGTATTGACATAGCTGAAGAGGTTTTAGAAGTCAAAGGAGATATTGCACCCTATTTTGTTTATCTGCAATGTGTGAAAAACTACAGAGATTTTTTCTATGTTTATTCTTTTTTTTGTTTTCTTCTCAGGTGACAAATTGAAATTTGTTTGCCGTGTGCTTCATGAATGATTCTGTAGATGGCTGGAAATAAAACAGAATTTATCACAAACCATACTCCATGAAATTAAACCAGATTCAGACAGAATTAAATGTTTCTTATTTCTATTTGAGACAGTCTTTTGTTTTATATTTGTAATTTCCATTTAACTGGAATCATGAACTCTATTGAGTGAAAAGTCTGTGTTAACAACTCAGCATTTCCTTTGTTTCACTCAAGTTTGAAATGCCAGGTGATGATGCTTGGTATCATAAAATAATTTGTTTCATTTTTGAATGCATGCTTAGTTGTTGCACCTTCAATACCTTTTCTGTCAGGAAATGCAAAATTACATGTATATTGTCAAGATAAGCATCGACATATGCCAATATTACACTCTTGGAGGTCTTTTCTTTACCATGGATGTAGCCATGAAGCTTTTACTTGCTCTTACCAGAGCCAGTTCTGGAAGCAGTTACATTGCTCTGGGCTTGATTCCTGGAAAAGCTGCTGGTTTTGATGGTTTCTATTACAGAACTGATGAATATTTGTAGATAAGATAGGATACACCAAATGTATTGCCAGTCACCATGTTATTGCTTTCTTCTAGACAAGGAAACAGGAACACCCCAAATCTTCTGGGACATGGTAGGAAGCAGGCAATTCTCAGGCTCCTTCCCCACCTGAATTACATTCAGAAGCAGTCATCTGCTCACAGGCAGCTCACTGTGGGACTGGGACCATAGTCTGACTAAACATGAAAAAGACAAACTATGGGAATTGCAAGACGGACAAGTACCGGTTCACTCCTGAGAACTTAGAAGTTTTCAAACAACCAAGGGGAGCCTCAGCTTGATGTTTTTCTTATTACTAAGGTAAAAACAAATAACAGGAGAAAAAAAGAGACTATGTCTCATCTGAACAACATAAGGGAGCACAGATGACACATTGTTGCCTATTTGTAGGTGACATAAATGAACTCTCTACAACAGCTAAAGAGTTTTCTTCTCTGTTTATGAGCAGTGTCTAAATTTGCATTATTGTCACATACTGAGAGCAGAGATGTATTTGACTTTCTCATGGGTAAAAGCTCTGGTGCTTCCCTCAAAAAGAAAAAATAATGTGGGGGGTCCCCTTGACGTCCACATACACTTTGTGATTTGACAATCGGTAGCAAATTCTACATGAGGGTAGCAAGAACAAGTAAGAATTTTGAGCACAGATGCAAGAAGACTCTCAGGAGCTCAGTGATCTGTGCAGAAGGCAAAAATAAAACTTCTCATATCAGAGAAACAGAATTTCTTAACACAGTGCTCTCTGACTTCTTAATGGAAATTTCTCTATTCAACTCAAGAACACTTCTACAAACAAGTAAATCTCTATAAATATTTTTATATTTGAGTTAAATTTGCAGGTTGATCATAATTGCTGTGCCAATACCAGACGAAGCTGGACTGGGCATGGTGGATGACTCTTTCAGGCATTTAGTGCTTATTTGGCAAGGCTTGTTTCTGCTCTAATGGGTGCACTGGCGTACACATTGCAGAACAGAGACAAAATCAGTGTGTTTCACAGAATTTTCAGCAATTTCATAGGGTTAGAGCTGTGTTTATTATGATCTTTCTGATATTGAAGGAATTTACAATGCATTCCAACAATGTCAGCAGACACTTATGTTAGCTCTTAACTCAATGGACTGATATAATTTGGAATCTCACTGTGAATACATGAGTGGGATTTTAAGATATAATATATGACTGCTACTGTCAAAAAACTAAAACGTAACCTTGAAAAAAATTATTGTGAAGCATCAACCAAAAAGCTATAGATGTATTTTTATAGTAGTGACTATTGGACAGATTTTTTGACATATGGTCTGATCTGTCATTCTTTGTTCTGATCTTGCCCACTGATTGAGCAAAATGTGCAAACCTGCCTTCAAGACATTAAGGTGAAGAGGGAGGAAATCTGGGACAAAACCAAAGTTACCAAGAACAGAAAAGAGGGACAGTTTCCCTTAGCAAAAGGAATCTAATCCAAAGATAAATGTTTTAGATCTTCTGAAAAATGCAGAGGTACTTCAACTCCAATTACCTTCAACAAGACTTAAGCACTCGTAACACTCAGGAGAACCATGCTGGTCTTTGGAGGGCTTTGTATTTGCATTTTCAATTCTATTAACCTTGCTGATACCTGTTGATCACACACCACATTTTGTGTGCTGCATATGTCTGTCTGATGTGATGTCAGCATCTGACATCAGAGTGCAAGTGTGCCTAATTACGAAATACTGAACTAGGAGTATCTCATTGTCTCATATATTTTTGTCTTGTTTCTTAGAGGTATGTCTTGGAGATTGAATACTGCAAAAAGAAAATAGTTTCCTTTCAGTAGTTGGTAGCAGCTGAGGTCTGGGAAGTTTGGGACAGAGAAGCAGCTGTTTCCACCTTTTGTTTGATGCCTGGAGAAGTATGGGACTCCCTGCATCAGGAATCTTCATGATGCAACAGAGCTAAGTCTGGAAATGAGAACATATTAGTACACTGTGGAGTGAAAAGGCTGAAATTCTCCATTTGCCAAGTCCTGTTTCTCTGCTAAGGGAACAAATAATAAGCAATATCCTAAGAGAAGATAGGGAAGAAGAATACCAATGTAAGCATTATCTTATGCTGATTTTCAGTCTGATTCAAAAGTAAAAGTTCATATTATCAGGTAGTCTAAGTGGCTTTCTGAATATAAGAGTAGATTTAAAGAGATTCAAGCTTCCCAGCTTGAAGGCTGTTTAGCAAAATTGAAGATGGCACAAAGTTAGTGATTAATGGAAATATTAAATGCATGAAAGGATAATGTATTCATATTCTGAACAGCATTACACTACCAATCAGTTGTTTTGTTATAATGTGCTCCAATTATTCTGTGCTACTAATGCAAATACAATTTGATCAGTTGAATCAATAAGAAAATTTCATTATTACAGCTTCTTGTTCAGTTTTGGAGAGCCTGGAAACAATGAGGTCTTGATTATCCTCTGTGTAAATGTTGACAAATGTTACTCATATTACCTAATGCGCTACTGGAAGACACTGAGGTTTTATAGGGAATGTGATGAGCCACTGTAGAACAGAACAGAACAGAATAGAATAGAGTGGAATAGAATAGAATAGCTGACTGTGGGTGTCTGAGTTATGAACATTACAATGTTGGCTGATTTCAGGGAGTATCCTGTCACCTTTCTTCAGTCACAGGCTATGTCTACAATGCCTTGGAATGGGCCTGTGCAGAAGAAGCATTGGTGCTGAGCAGTGGGGCACCCATGTTGCTCACATTTCAAGGCTGTTTCCCTCAGACTAGATCCAGTTGGCCGCATGGTTGAACACCCAACAGAAATACTGGTGAATTCAGAGGAAATACTTCCTGGTCCTGTTTCATCCAGTTTGTGCACTCAAAAACCTTTCCATAAGGTGACCCAAGTACAGTGACGGGGAACTATTGACTCAGGTTTAAATAGCACTTCTGATTTGATCTAAAATGACATTACCAGTGCAACAGCATCACAATTCTCTTGTAGCTCAAAGAAAGTATTGTTATGATTTTGAGGGATTTCTTCCAAAGACAGCTACATTCAATATCCTTAATATTTTTCTCGATCTTTTTCTCATGGTAATTGCTTGCGGCATCAGGCATTCCAATTTTTTTCCTATATTCATCTGGTAGTACAAAACCTGCATTCTAATCAGTGAGCTCAGCTATGGTCAAAAGCTGAAAAAAAGAGGACGTGACAGCTCATTATAAGACTTCATACCCACCGTTCTTTTAATATTTCAGAGACCACAATAGAACTGGTCAACATTTTTTGCTTACAAATACTTTTGATGGAAAAATGAAAAGACACTGAGAGATGAATCAATGCCATAAGAAACTGTTGACAATCAGCTGGCTGTCTGCAACAATGGCCGATGGCAAAAAGGATGAACTTCAAAGAATACAGTTGCTTGAAATAAAAGTAAAAAAAGTAACACATTTTTCTTTTGGCACAATGTCTGACAGTAACCAAACAACTCCAGTCTTGACCTTGTGCTTTAAAGCAAGGCGGTAGGAAAACCGCAAAGAGGAAAACAGAGAGCTAGAGACGATGACAGTGTTACAGATCATACTCAAAAGAGCCTGCCTGTTATACAGTTCTCTCATCACCACAGCCACAAAATCTTGCAGGAGCTGATCAACAGCTTCTGCCTCAGAGGTATTATCTGCAGGGGAAAAAACACTCACAATTTTTCCTAAATATTATACTTTAACATTTTTTTAGAAGCCAACATATATCTTTTTTCATAATTAAATTATTTTTCTTCTTCTACCCCCTTAAATTTTATATTAAAAACATAATTCTTATTTTTCACCAAGTTTTATGCAGAGTCTCAGGTATATTTGTATAATTTATAAATAATTCTGGTATGATTAGCCCAATGAATGCAGAGATCATTTTCCAGAAAGAAGAAGCATATAAGACTTTTGATTTTTAATGAAGCAATTTTCAGAAGCTTATACAATTAGGAAGAAAAATCAAATATAATGTAGTAGATTTTACTTGCTAGTTCTGGGTTAGTTTTTGAACTCTATAGGATCTGAGTTAAATCTGTTTGTGAGAGCTGGTCTTTACATCTTGCTGTTTGTTCTTAATGAAACATATACAATCATGGTAATTTTCTATTCACATTTTATTATCCCCACAGTAGGACTGAACATGTGTGCAGAAAAGCAAAGAACACTTTAAAACACATACCTGGAAAGTCTTCTCTTATTTCCTTGCTGGACGAAGACATCACAGTAAGGGCAGAAGAGCAGGAATATCACTGACGAGCCAACGCAGCTCACTGTATACTGAGAACACACCACACAGCTCATTGCACAAGGCAGAAACTCTTGTGGTTTCTAACAACTCTGCACTGAAGTGACACTGCTAGCTCTCCTGCAAATGTGAGTCTGGTCACTCTTCACCATTTTGACTCTCTTTAGTACACACTGAAGATGGGTTCAAGCAGAATTTGTCATCCTGAGTCTCCTCTCAGCTGTGAGAGTCAGGCTGAAAAGAGTTCGGAAGTAGTAGGCTGGAAATGTGAGGCCCTATTTATGTCCTTAATTGGAAGATAGACGGCCCGATCCATTCTTGTGTCATTATGAGATGGTTGTTGGCTCCCCTGGAGGTGATTCTCCTTAGCCTCCCAACTTGGCACTATGAGCTTTCCCTCAGCCCCAGAGGGAGAAGGTGGGACAGTGGGAAAGGATGGATGGATCCTTGTGAGGGAGTCACTTATCTACCTCCCCACCTCCAAGAGTGCAATTTCCTAGATGGGAAAGACACCAATTTAATCTGATAACATAGAGCTGTTTTAATAATTGGTTCAGTGGTGGGATGGAGTGTGGCATGGAGCTAGTGTCTGTAGTTTGGTGGATTGAGTGGGCGAAGGAGGAGAGTTTCTGGGTAACTGCCCATAGGAGCATAGCTGGCTCCACCACCCTGCTTGCCTGGATGTGCAGAAGGCCACCTTATCAGTCAGTCCCATCGGGTAGCACCAGCCTGCACCAGTGTCTTCATGCCCTGTCCAGGTGGGCCTAAGCAGCAGAAAGAGAAGGACACCATTTCCATGCCAGCCCTTAGGCTTCAGCAGGGGTCAGAGCCAGTCCTCAAGCCTAGAAGGTAATCTGGACACATGGAGCATTCCATAACACTATGGATTCAAACTCGGCAGTATACTTACTTCTGAAATGACACAAATCATGTCCCTCTGGCAGAGAAGCTCACCCTCACTGAGGTGGCCTCATGTGCAGGTATAATAGCATCCAGCTCCAGCATAGGCTGTGAAAGCTAATGGCCAAGAGGGCACTCCCTGGGACCAGGTTGCACATGCTTCCAAAGCTGTCCCTTTCTGCCCATGAGAGGGCAAGGGCTCTGAACTGTTCCCCTCCCCTTACAAGGCACTTAGTGCAAAAGAAATCTTGGTGAAACACGAACAGAGTTGTTGTCGATTACAGGCCACATGATGCTGAGCAGAGCCCTGAGTCAAGCATCATAAATTGAAGCATTGACAACATCCCACCAAGAAGTGCTCAGCTGAGTGTTTCTGAGGAAACCAATGGCTCCCGCTGAGATATTTCAGAATGAATACAAGAAGCATCTATCTGTATGTGTATTCATCAAAGATGCTGCAAGCACAACAGAACCTGAGCTGCCCATACATTTTATCATATTATGCAAAACAAGGGATGCATGCAAAGGTTCTCTGACAGTTAGACAGGAATAACTGCTAAAGACAACTAACTTATAGAGAGAAAACAGATTCCCTGGAAGAGGCTGTTGTTGACTAAATAGTTAGGGAGGATTTTTACACCAGTTAATTTCTCACAGGTACAATTTGCTTCCAAAGAGATGGACAGATCTGCTGTCCTATGTGCTGTGAACTCTATCCTCACTCCCCTACTGCAATAGGAACCACTTCAACTGAAAATTCCCCCCTCTATCTCCCAGGCATTAACTCCTGAAGAGTACCAGTGAACATAATAGCAAGAGGCCACCAGAAACCTTGGTGCTCCCAGGCACAGTATCTTCTCCAGCTCCCCCAACTCCCACACTCTAAGTCTGGTTATGAAGTGCTGGAGATCCTGTGAGAAATACATTACAGGTTGACCACAGCCTGTTGCCTCAAAACATTTGGAAACAACTTCCCTGGCAGCTTGGTAGGGATATAAGGGGAACATTAGGGAAGTATAAGAATTTTTATCCCTGGTAATATTACTGCATGTAGTGCGGTGGCCTAGTGGTTAGCATGCAGGACTCTCACTGCTGCGACCACGGGTTCGAATCCCAAGTCCCCCGGGCAGATGGTAGCTCGTTAGCCCTGTGAGGCCATCCATCTATGAGAAGGTCACTCTAAACAAACCTACGTCCTGAGGACCTCACTGCCATTGTCCAAGCTTGCTTGGCCCCGGCAGATGAACCTTAGGATTAAAGGGTGGGCTCAGTTCAGCGCAGGCTGTGTCTCACCTAAAAAATCCATTGCGCAGGCTGGAAAGGTAAAAGACCTTTCCCCAAATCTTCGTTCGCGAAGACTGGCCATTATATTTATCAGACTTTGCAGCATCCTCTTCCATCTCATGGCTTCATCCCACCTGTGGCTGGTGATCAAAGGGAAATAGGATTCCAATTGATTGAAAAAGGCCAGGTAGACGGACAGCTCTGGTGATGGCTGATGGACAGTGTGCCTTGGTTGTCTCTTTATTATTTAAATCTTGAAGCCTTTTTTTTTTTGCATTTGCAAATGTTCAGTTTAGAAAATGTCTGTAACTCCGGGTGATAGGAGTGGGGAAAACCGACTGTAAAGAACATGGTTATTCCTAGCAAGATATTTCTTCATCGCTGATGCAGGTGAGAAATTGGAGCTGCTGTGACTCATCAATTTTCATGTTCATGGTGTCAGGTATGAGTGTCACTCTATATTTGGAGATATCCTTAGCAGGGATGATAAAAAAACCATGAAGCACAAAAACAAGTCAACAAAGAAGAAAGTCTGAAACCACTGAAATGCAGCAGAGGAGCAGCTAACAAAAATAAAAATTAACACTGAGCTTTCTGGAAGGAATTGCCACAGAGCTGATTTAGGGGTAGCAGTGTGGAAACTGGGAATTCAAGCTGAGCTTTTTGAGAGACCACAGTGCATTAGAAGTAGAAATCTTATTAAAATGTAATGGGATTTTGGAAAATAATATGTGTAGGCTCCTTTTAAATCTCAGCCATTAGCACAAACTAGATTCATTTCAAGGGCAAGATCTGTAGCAGTTATAAGTCAGAGAAAGTCTATTAGAAATGAATAGCTTTAAACCAAGGCAGTTGTCCACTGGGGTATATAAATACCACTGGATTTGCATTGGTTACTTGAGCATGATTCCAATCTGTGCACCAATTTTATTCTTTAAAATTCTTAATTAAAGTGATACAAAAATGAAGAAGCAAAATCTGTCTCCCTGGGTGGTAAATACATTAAGAAAGAGTATCTTGGTTTGTTCTGCATTTGTGAGCTGTACTAGCCTAAGATTAAGAATTTGAGAATTGTCGCAATATATAAAATATAGATGAAGACTCTAGAAGCCTATTTGTACACTGAACTTTGCCTAGAGTCCCATCTCCAAACCTTTTACCAAGCCATTTTCTCAGAACTTCTGCAAGGCACAAAAAGCCAGCAGACTTCAGGAGGTGCTGCAGGTAGTAATTATCAACTACACAAATAAAAATCACTAGTGAGACATCATTCCTTCCTGATTACACCAACAGCTTAAGGGCTTCAACCTTTGAAAATTGTATCAGTAGCTGAAGAGAAAGCAAGTAATATGAAATAAAGGAATAAAGAAAATGACAGATATCCACTCTACAAGTAGGCTGTGTTTACATCTCTGTTCTGCCCTGATGAGATACCTGGCATAGGAAAATGCACCTATACAGACAGTCCAAACAACAGAACAGCAAGTAGCCTCAAAAGGTCTGCAGTGATGAGTTTCTTGTTTTCTTGGACACAGCAATGTGATAATGGTTGACTACGCTGATTTGCTTTAAGCACTGTACATCCCTGCAATGCTTACCACAGCTAGGGATGCCAGGCAAATTCCCAGCACCCCAGGCACCCCTCCATACCAGAAGCCACATCCATATGATCTTTGCAGCCACATCCATATCTTTACACAGCTGCTCCTTCACACATCTCTGGTATGATCTGTTTATATCCAGCACCAAATGGCAGAGTTACTTTTGGGGAATTCAGATGGAAAAAATAAAACTCATTCAGGTCAGAATGTCATTGACTAAAAATGCATTGCCATAGGTCCTAGAGTGTGCAGATCCACTACTGAAGTTGAAGGGAGTCTGTTAGCTAAGCTAGAAAAGGCATCAGTAAAAATTCCCTTTTAATTTTTTTAAATAGTTTCTTTAAAACACATTGCTTAAAAACACTTCTAATGAGAATTATCAATATGATTTGGTTTTCTGCCTATTCCATATAGTCATTCTTTAAAAAGAAAAGACTGTAGATTTGCAAAAGCTCAAACACCTCTACAGCCCAAGGGTAGCATAATTAGCTGACTGTATCGGATAATTCAATTTCATTTGCGGATTTTTCATCCACTAGGATGAAAAATGAAAACCAGGAGAGTGCATGCTTCTGCATGCCCATCACTCCACTTGTGTTTTGTGAATTGCCAGTGTCAGATTTATATAAACAAAATAAAAGTTCTAGATTCTTAGGTTATGCATACAAATAACTGGAAGGCAGATTTCAAGAGGATGGAGCCAGACTCTTTCTGGTGGTGCCCAGCAACAGGACAATGGGCAACAGGTACAAAAGGAAACACAGGAAGTTCCACCTGAAGATGAGGAAAACCTCATTTATTTCAAGGGTGACAGAGCTCTGGAACAGGAGGACACTCCATAGAGTGTCCTCCTCTGGAGGTGTTCAAAACCCACCTGAACATGATCTTGTGCAACCTGCTCTGGGCGAACCTGCTTTGGTAGGGGGATTGGACTAGATGATCTGCAGATGTTCCTTCCAACCCCAACCATTCTGTGATTCTGTGATTCTCTTTCAACCTCTTATGTGTTAATATGCTAGACTGTGGTAGTAATTTAGCATTTGAAAGAGGATTGATCTGAGGGATAATATGACAGTGGCGGTAGAATACCACCATAGGAGTTGAGATTTATTGACTGATATATTGTAGTTGCAATGTCTTTAGTTCTTGCAAGCACTTAAAGCTTCAGAAGGGCACCCTTTTATCCCTTATCTCACTTCATTTTATTGGGAAGCCTAAAAATAGACAATTTCCTCATACCTGCAGTCAGGTGTACTGTAGAGAGGAAACATAGAAGCACCTCTTGGACATACACAACAGCATGTGTTGTGTATCCCCCCCAGGGGCCAGGGAGATAATCCAAAGTAACCCTTTCAACTCAGGCACTTACATGTTATAATATCAGGGTGTAATAGTGAGAGTTCGGAGCACACTAAAACTGAAACCATGACACCATTGAAAGCCCAACAAAAATCAATATTTATTACAAAGAAGTGGCCAATGTAAACAGGAACCTGAGAAAAAGAGAAAACAATGAGGGAATAGGACACCCTGCTCACTCAGGTGTCACTTATGAGGTTATCTTACCAACTCTGAATGCCATAAAATCCTCTGCAGCAGCTGCGTTTTCAGAGGGTCGACAGGCTCACATGTAGCAGGCGTCCCCACTAAAGACAACGTGGTCCTTCGTGTGAAACAAGCTCTCCCACCCCAAAAATGAGCTATCTGCTTTTTATACAATTAACTGATTACGTCTATCCAGACAGGTGTGGCCAGCATCGCCCAGCTAGAGGCTCTCAGTCCCACCCCTTTGTTATGCAAGTGGCATTACTTCTGCACATGCGTAGGTACTTTGGAATTCCCCTCCAGCATGCACAGTATGCCTCAGGGGTCTTTCTTAGTTGAGTTGGTGGGTTTACTTCATCATCCCCCTCATCAATTTCTCCTTCAAGTGCCCTTGGAAGACAATTAGCCAATCATAAAACAGCAATTAAATATAGTTTATACAAGAACTCTCTTCAAGAACGAAGTTCCCGTTTTATCAGTGCTTGTTTTCTCATAACTTGGTAGGGAAAAGATACACTCTCAGAGGTGGCTGGGCCAAACACAGACCAAAAGTATCAACATCCCTGATCCACAGGAACATAGAATCATAGAAGGGTTTGTCTTGGAAGGGCCCTTAGAGATCATCTGGTTCCAGCCCCTCTGCCACAGGCAGGAATACTTTCCACTAGACCAGGTTGCTCAAAGCCCCATCCAATCTGACTTTGAACGCTTCTATGGATGGGGCTATCTATCCACAACTTCTCTGTAAAGTTGTTCCAATGCCTCATACCCCTCACAGTGAAAAATTGCCTTCCTAATACCTAACCTAAATCTAAACTCTTTCAGTTTGAAACCATTTCCCCTTGTCCTATCACTAGATGCTCTTGCCAAAAGTCCTTCTCCAGCTCTCTTATAGGCTGCCTTTAGGTACTGGAAGGCTGCTAGGAGGTGTCCCAGAGACTTCTCCAGGCTAAACAATCCCAATTTTCTCAGCCTGTCTTTATAGGAGAGGTGGTCCAGCCCTCTTATCATCTTCATGGCCCTCCTCTGGACATGCTTTAACAGGTCGATGTCTTTCCTGTACTGGGGACCCCACAGCTGACTGCAGCACTTCAGGTGGGATCTCATGAGAGCAGAGAAGAGGGGCAGAATCACATCCCTTGACCTGGTTGCCCCACTTCTTTTGATGAAGGATGTGACTGGCCTTCTGGGTTGTGAGTGCTCATTCCCAGGTCACGCTGAGAATCCACCAACACCCCCAAGTCCTTCTCCTCAGGGCTGCTCTCAATTAATTTCCCACACAGTCTGAATTTGTGCTTGGGATTGCCTTGACACACGTGCAGGACCTTGCACTTGGCCTTGTTGAACTTCATGAGGTTCACATCAGACCACCTTTCAAGGCTGTCAAGAACCCTCTGGGTAGCACCCCTTCCCTTCAGCACATCAAGTGCACCACACAGCTTGGTGTCATCAGCAAAACTTGCTGAGTGCACTTGATCCCACCGTCTATGTCGCTGACAAAGTTGTTAAACAGCACCAGTCCCACCAAGCCCTGACGAATGTTATTCACACTGCTCACCACTTGGACATTTAGCTGCTGACTGTGAATATTTCAGTGTGACCATCCAGCCAATTCCTTATCCATCAAGTGGTTCATTTGTCAAATCCATGCCTTTCCAGATGAGAGAAAAGGATGATGTGGGACAGTGTCAAATGCCTTGCACTAGATCACATCAGTTGCTCTTCCCTCATCCACCAATGCTATAGCGTCAATGTAGAAGGCCACCAAATTTGTCAGCCACAGTCTGCCTTTAATGAAACCATGCTGGCTGTCACCAATCACCTCATTTTCCATGTGCCTCAGTATACATAATATACGTAACTACTGTATAGCTATACCTCTTCTTCCTGCTGCCTTTCTCCCTCTCTTGTTGCTCCACGTGTTCTGGTTACAATCAAGATAAAACAGAATGCTTACAGGAACATAAATGAATTAGGACATGCAGTCAGTTGGAATTGTTTTTTCATGGTCTTTTATGAATAGCTGCTG
This sequence comes from Neopelma chrysocephalum, assembly GCF_003984885.1. Classification (NCBI taxonomy): domain Eukaryota; kingdom Metazoa; phylum Chordata; class Aves; order Passeriformes; family Pipridae; genus Neopelma; species Neopelma chrysocephalum. The sequence goes on along the minus strand of NW_020897702.1, from coordinate 8,738,152 downwards.
AGCGGTCAGGGAAAAGGGAATATAAGCCCTTGATACAGTTCATTGCTCTCTGCATGAGTTGTGTGAAACTTACACTCTCAATGCAGTTATGTGACTGAGGCTTTTTACACCTCCTGTCCCTTTTTCAAGTGATGGACTGGCAAGAAAAGACAGTGCCATATATTAGGGTGGCCACAAAAAGGGTACGTGCGTGATGTATTGCAGTGCTGTAGAGCAGCTAATGTTCTGCTGCTCCTTGTACTACACAGTAGCTTTGCAATGACTAGCGTAGATCACAGGAAAGTGCAAGATGGCTCTCTTCTTCCAGTTATATAATTAGATCCATTGCTCATCTGTCACACCAAAGTGCTGTAGCAACAGACACTCGTCCATCTGTGACACTGCTCTGCCTGCTTCTCCATCAGGAACACTGACAGGTCTGCATGTTGCCATGTGCCCTGGTAGCAGGAGCTCAGAACTCTGGCTTAGGGCTACGTCACTTTGGCTTCTACCCACTCATCATCAGAGATGCTGTCCCTGATTCTGACAGCAACAAGGGGCAGAGACAGCAAGTATAAACCTGTACAGAAGCATCTTCTTCTCTGCATATCTCATTCTTCCTACATCTTTTGTGTCTTGCCATCTCTTTTAGTATGTTTTTCTTACACTGGATGCTCCCTGGGGGCATGAATCTGTCATTATTATTTAGCTTTCCTTGTGCAATTTAGAGTTATAATAAGTCCTAAAGAAGGTCACTGTAATCAGCATACTGCAGTACAAGCATCACAGAGAAATGGGGTCTGTCCCAAAAGAGAGGAAACATCCTGAGCCTCAGAGACAAGAACTCAGCCCTGATTATGTGGCAAAATCTTCATTTATTTCTAGTAGCAATCCTGTCAACTCCCAGATCTAATGCATTGCATTATCACAATGTTATGTTTCACTTTACTCTTTCATAGCAATCCTCTGCCAGGACACAGGGCACTGTGTCCTATAACAGGGATGTTTTATTGAACTTATGATAGCTAGCTTTCAAAAATGAAAGCGTTTTTCAATTATTGTAAATATTCCTGCCCAAGTGGGACAAAACATGGAACTGTAGCAAATGTTCAAAGGCAGATAATCTTAAGAAACAAAAGTTAGATCCCAACATATCAGTTAAAATACTTCATTTCTGTCACAGGCTGTTGTTTATGCATTTTATTTATACCTTATGGCTGTATCAAAAGCCTTTGTGACATTAGTGAAGGCACAGCAAGGCTCCAGGTTATGGTCATGACTTCTTCCTGAACCTGTCTGGTTAAAAATGTACCTGATAGTGGTGGACAGGCATAGGAAGGCAGTTTCCCTTCCCTGCACACAAAGCTGGCAAGCGGTGCCTTGCTTTGCTTGGTGTCAGCTGGAGCTGGTTGAGATGAGCACTAGGGGGTGTTTCCCATAAAGTCCCATTGTGAAAGGGCCTTAAGATTTTGTAGCTGCTTCCAGCCTTCTCAGCAGGCAGAGCAGTTGCAACTGCGAGTGGCAGCAATCACTGCTTGCAAAGGGGGAGGTGGGGACATGTGACACCTCCATCTTCATATCCTCCAGCTCCATCACTTTCCTTAGATGACCTGAACTATCCTCAGTTCTCACTTCAGAAAGAGCAGTCTCTGCTGCTCTTGATAGTATTTCAGACATCTCTATTCACACAAAACGAGTACCAAGCATTTTTCAGCTGCACTTTCTCATGCTGCTCTAAAATCATTTGAGCAAGGCATCTCTAGCAAAAGTATGCAGGAGATCCCATGGTTATCAGACCTTTTTGCAGGCAGATGGAAGATGGAAGTACTGCTGAACTTCTGTGGGTTACGTTCAGCCACATCAGCTAGAAAGTTGAGCCACATCTGATTTAGATGAGGTTCTCCTGTCTGATATATGTCATAGAAATCATGTCTTCAGCTGATGCCTTGTCACCTGGGACAAAACAAATAGTATCAAATGTCTCCATAAAGGGTGGTTCTTATAGAAGAAACTTCATGTTTTCACCCCATATGATATGTTCAAAGACCTCATCTTCTCATACTAAGACCTCATTCCCACATGCTGGACTTGTGATTGAAAAGGTTGTTAATGTTCTCAGCCCCGGCTCCATCTCTTCTCTTGAGAAGATGAGCAGTGCTCTCCCTAGGGAAGAAAAACCAATAGAGAAGGGGCAAGAGACAGTCAGGGGTTTTGCAATAACTTTCCATGCTTATCAGCCTCCAGCTGGATCTCCCCAGTGATCTCCTGGTACCACCTCATTAGATCTCCTAGATCTCAGCTCTCTTTAGAGGTTTCTCTTCTTGTATTTTATGTTGTCCAGGGTTTCAGGAGACCATTTTCTCTAACACTCCATCTGAACAAGGCCAGCTTTAAAATTAGATGCACCTTAAAAGCTCGATCAGAGCATATACAGCCAAGTTGTGAGTGTCTTCAACAGCAAAGACTTCACAACTTCTCTGGGTAGTCTGGTCCAGTGTTTGATCAGCCTGCTTGAGAATTTTTACACTTAATATCCAGTGTTATTGGTGTTACAGTATCATAAATCAATATGTAGATCAGGCTTTTTGTTACCCCTCTCCTTTCACATGTACATGTTCAATGTAGGGATGAAAGGCTGCCTTTACACAGGAGTCTCATTTGCTTCACTTTTCTTCTTATTCCCTTTTATCTACTTTTACTGATTAGTTAATTTGCCATCACTGCTGGCCATATCTAGCAAGAGTAGGCCAATGTTATCCAGTGGTGGGGATGGAATGCTTAGAAAATCGCAGAATAACTCAGACTAAGAGGGACCTCATGGGTCTCTGGTCCAAACTCCTGCTCACAGCAGCTAGAAAATTGATGAGTAAGCCTTCTGTCACTTTCTCCAGAGCATTGGTAAAGGACTAGTCCCAGGACAGACCCATGTAGTGCTCCTGAGCTCAGCTTGAGACAAAGGTCCTGCTGTGTTACTCCAGTTGGTATTGGGGACCATGTGATGTGTTGTGTCACCACTGCTACTGAACACCTGTATTCTGCCTTCAGCAGATCTCCCAGCCTCTTCCCATGCACCTTTCTGCAATGACTGCTTTGTTATTATTTCACTTCAGTGTGCACTGGGCCTCCAGCTGTCTTAAAACTTGTCAAATATGTTGCTGGTACTCCCTCATGAGCTGTCAGCTGGAGACAAGAGCACCTTAAGACGAGGAATAGCTGGAGTTTTCTGGTAAAAAACTCTACCTGGCCACTCACCCAACACCAGCAGCCAGGACACAGCACATTCACTCACAGAGTTCCCAACGAGTCTTCAAAGAGCCCATAAGACTGGGAGGATCTAGAAACAAAGCCCAGAAGCAGCTGTAAAAATTCTTGCCACTGTTGGCTGATCCTGTTTGCTGCGCTTTGGGGAGTGCAGACACCATGCTGCTAGTTGTGATTCCAATGTTTGTGAGTGTAGCTGTCATTAATGGAAGTTCATTACCTTATTTTATGGAGTGTCTATTTGCAACAAAAGAGCAACCTTTGCTGTGACACAGGAGAGGACTTATCAGATCATTCCAAAGGTTGGGGGCATCCCCATCATTCCCCAGAGGCTTGCAACAAGCCTCTGCTCAGTACTAGAATTTCAACAAACTTTGCCAAAACCACACATCTGTGAGGTTTTGACAAAGTTTGTTCTTTTGTCTTAGAAAATAACTAGAATACCCCTGTTTTCCATGGCCCATGTCTTCCCACTGCTGCCTGGCAGGGATCCCCGGGACACAGGGCAGGATTGCAGGGCCTCATCCCCGCCCACATATCATCTTCCCTGTGAATGAGGCATCCTCATCTGTCTGGTGTCCTCTGCTTCACAGCACCTAAGGGCCTTGTTGTTTGGAGAGAGGATCACAAGAAGTCAGAAAAGTATAGGGAGATGATGGCATTGAGACCAAGATTTGGGGGAAGAGAGGTGAACATGACCGGTTTATGGAGGGAAAGGTTGGAATGTGACTCTACCATCCTTTCTGCAACCAGGCACAGGTAGACATGTTGTCCACTGATAACCAGGACCACTCCTCTGCGCTGTTCATCCCTGTCACCACCCCAAAACAGTAGCAGTGGGCAAATAGGAAAGCCCATACCCATGGCTGGAGATTAAAAATATTTACTTGGAATATACTTTCTTTGTAGTTTTCAGTGTGTGCTATGAAAGTGATCTGAATAAGGCTAATCTTTGATGATAATTCTGAGCTGTCTACACAGGAAAATATATAATTTCAAGTCAAATATGGAAAATAAAGTCAACATTTTATCTGCAGCCTCTGCAATTTTAGCTGAGGCAAGACAACATGCTATAATTCTGAATCATTGATTGAAAACTTGTTCACCACAAAGTATCATCAGTGTGCTCAATTTTTCCGCGTTCACATTCGTGCTGACACAGTTCCCATGAAATGTTAATCTTGTCTACTCACTAGCACAGAGCAGTTAGGAAGCCTGTGGGTTTTTTGAGGGTATATATTCAGTACACCAATATAGCTGCATCAGTGGAAAGCCCCAGCAAATGTACTTCTTGGCTGGTGTAATTCAGCAGGCTCTTGTTAGAGGTTGTAATTAACTACCACCCAGTGCACAGCAAAAAGGTCTGTGAGGCTGCCACTGGAGATAGGACATTTGGGAGAAGTGGCAAAAAGTGATATGGTGTGTAACCAAAATATTACTAGAAAAATTTTTCTATCGCTCATATAATAGCTTCCTAGACAGAGTCTTGTCAACAGGCAATGAAATCCATGCGCCAAAATCAAGTAGAACCTTATGAAAATTTAATCAAAATTTATTATAAATAATTCCACCCTAGATAAAACTACATTTCAAAAAATTTTTATTGCTGCTCATTTAAATTAAGTGATTACTGCACAGAGCAGAAACTTCGTTGTCATAAATTAATCTAAGCACTTTCCAGGGATCAGTTTGGGGTAAGGTCTTTGCTTATTAGGATTCCTGTTCCTGAAATAAGATGAAGTCTAGCACTGTAACAAAATCTTTCCAGTCTAATGCATGTACCGCCCTCTTTTCCTGTACAAGCAAGTACCAAATCCTCAGCTAAAACATTAGATATTGCATTAGCAATTCCCGTATTCTTCTGTGAAGCACAGAATAAGTTTAGCTGAAGGACTGTAGAGTCACTTCCCACTGGCTAGTCAGATCTGCAGGGACTTGGGTTTTCTCCATGCCATGGATGGGGAAGGTTGCAGAGTCTTTCACATAAGGCTTTTTTTTATGCATCAGTGATTGCACTTTTCACACACCAGTGTGAAAACCTGAATGTATCCAGGTATGTTTTCTGCAGGAATACAGCAAATCTTACAAGGGACCTAGGTTTCCAGAGGGTAGAGTCCATACAACTTCCTTGGGCTTTTTTGAAACCTTTGGGCTTTTTTGACCAGTTACCTACCTATGAATAAGATACTCATTGCAATAATCATATCTGTCCATTCCTATACTGACTGTGGGCTGACATGCCTAAATTTATATTTACCTGGAGCATTTCAAAGACCTGACATGCATGTAGATGGCTTTTGTGTCGTGTGTCTGAGCATAGCCTCCAGTATTTGCTGTGGCCAAAAGAGTATTGGTTTTAACACCCAGATTGGGATTGGAGATTCTGGAAAATAATTCCAGAAAGCATTCAGGGATGTCAGAATGCATAAACTGCAAAGCATTTTTTGATAGAAAGAGTGAATAACATTCTTGGCAGAGTAGAGAGGAAAGTAATGATTAAGAGTGGAATGGTGGCTTTTACATTTATGTACAAAATTGGCTACGATAGGTCTAGGATAAGGTGAACTTATGGCATACTTATATTACAAGAATCATTAAATGTTGCTGAGAGTGTCAAAATACCCTAAAAAATTGTAGAGATTGAAAGAAATATAATTCCATGGGAGATGTAAAGACCACCATCACTTTAGCTCAGAAAAGAAGAGTTTAAGGTGACCTCAAGAGGAATATTAACTGGGAATAGAAGTGCTCTTTAACTCATTTTATAATTATAGACAATGGTATAACAGGAAATAATGATTCAAAGCAAGGCTAGACAAATTTACATGAGAAACAAGGTGTAAATATATTTTGGGAAATTATAAACTATTGCAGAAAACTACAGAAGAAAATGGTTTGTTCTGCATCTCCTGATGTTTCCAAATGCTTTTCTGAAGTTTGCTGAAGTCAAACACAAATTATGAGACTCAAAACAGAGATAACTTAGGGAAATTAAGTGATTGGTGTTCTGGTTATTTCTAGTATTGAGGCTCAGGATTTTATCTTTTTCTTAATTATGGATGCAGTAGTTTTACTTTTTAAGTGAAAAGTTTATCAGTATTCTTGCAAGGCATTCACTGGGTCTGTAAACACAATCAATCAATTGGGTATTGATATGTCAGGTAGTGGTTTGATTAGAAATGCAAAATATCCAAACATCCATGTGATTAATGAAGCAGCTGATACACAAGTGATTCCACATTAGTGGGGCAGGTGTTTGGTCTGAGAGAACAAGTGGGGTGTTGTTTCAGACAGAGTAAAATCAAAGGCATTGCAGGAGCTCCTCCCAGTGTGAACAGCTGCAGAAACATACTCCCACTGGTGAAGGTCAGATTGATTCAGTGCCTGTCATAATTTCTTGCAAATAAAACACCTACTTACAAAAAATAAATAAATAAGTTTAAAATTAATGCAGCATGAATGAATGAGTACTCCAACAAACATCAATGCCTCAGTTGTATAGGTAGCTAAACAATTATACTTATGTTAAGAAGAATAACTGCAAAATTCTGGGAAATCTTCACTTTTCGCACTGATCTCACCCATTCCGGCCTCATCTTATGCTTGTGATTTTTCACCCTTGACAGGGATAGGTAGAACAGCCCCACAGCAGCTGTTCGGCACTAAACATCTAATATTTAGATGTTCCAGATGCCCAAGTTGAGGTGGCATCCTGTCCTTGGCCCATTTCAAAGCAAACCCTGGACACATGACACCAGAGTACACATCTGAGTTTCTCCATAACCTATTCTTTGTGCAACTCAAGCCACCCTACAACAGGCACAGTATGCCAGCAAAACTCTCCAAATCCAAGATCAGTCTTTTCACCTAGAGACCATAAGAAACAAAAATCAGGGGATGGGACAGGCCACCTTCTGTCCAACTGCCCCTGAGTGCCACGGCTCCAGGAGCAGGAAATGAAGATCCATGTTAACCTTAAATGCAGTTGACAACCTGTCCTCAGTGAGAGCTTTTGATCCATTGCTCCTGCATGCAAGAGTTTATGCTACTCCATTCAGAAACAAATTCAGATGAGCTTACCTGGGAACTTAATTAGACACTTATTCTATGAGAGCAGAACTAGCCTATTTCAGATCGTCTTATATGTACTGACTGTATGATATCCAGTAGTCCTTAATTACTTTCAGACATTGTCTTGCTGGTATTTATGGCATGTTGATATCACGTTGCACCATGAGGATGCCACTCTACCTATTGTCACATTTGCAACATTCCCCTGACATACTTTCAGTCCCTTCTGGCATGCCATGGGGCAATTATTATGCTCCTATCTAAATGGAACATTGCTCGGTCTCTTTTAATTGTTTTGAAAAAGGTTGGGCTGCCTCCCAGCACCAACTCCTTCAGCAGCATCTGAGCATCCAGGTGCTTCTCTGCATAATGAACCTGGGGCACTGAAGAATAGGCATCTGATATGCTTGCTGTTTGCTTGAGCTTTGAAGGCAAAATCAGCACTTAAGTTGTCTCAGTGGGCTGAAAGTCTTCAAAAAAGGTGATGTTTGTTCTGATAAAATCACTCTGTTTAGGGATGAGAATTTACCATCAGTCTTGATGAGTTTCCTCTAAAAGTTGTGCTTCCTGATCATACCAGTTTCCTGAAACTGGAACTATGTCATGGAAAATCTAGAAGGCACAGAAGAAATGCCCTTTTTTGTATCAGACATGAATTCCCGTGGTGTTCCATCCTGTACCAGAACAGGCATATACTCAATACGATTTTGTTGAACTCCATCTTATTCTCAGCTATTTCAGCTCCCGAATCCCTCTCCAACAGCACAGCTCTACAGCTACATTTTGGGAGTGTGATTTGAGTGGCTAGAGCAGCCAAATCCAGGAATATGCTTCATATTCCTGCCTCTCTCTGCTGTGGCCCTACCTCTCCCTCTCTGTTTGCTGTTAGGCAGGGGAAGGCAGTGTCCCTGCCTGTGCTACGCCCTGCAGAATGCTACACCATCCCAAAGCACTTCAGGGACACTGTGAAGGGGGAAAGCCTGAAGCCTCAGAGATATGATACTGGCAAAAAGCTTTTTTTGTCCTTCTTTTTTTCTTTAAGTTACAAATAGATGAAAGGGACTGTGTGATTGTAAGTAGGTGCAAAGTGTTGTTTGTGGATTTATTTCCAATGGTGAAGTATCAGTGGGATGCTAAAGCTTCTGCAAACACTGCTGCAGCACTATTGTGTCAATAATTGCTCTTCTAATCTGCATGAGGCCTGTAAAAACTTGTTTTCTGCTAAAATCACCGTGTGGTATGAAAATATATTTAAGTGCTTGTATTATCACAGATTTAATCCTTGGGCCTCTTTGTAGAAGAACACTGAAGATGTGGGCAGCTGATCTGCCAGTGGAGAACAAGGAAGCTCCGATTAAGCAAGTAAAATAAATGCATTGTGTCTGCAAAGGAGCTCTGTTGGCACATTTGCTCTGCAGAGCCCTCTGGCCTACCTCTGGGCTAACTTTGTTTGACTGTTCAGCAGTGGAGCCAAAAGGGTGTGTCGTACTTGACCCAGAGCTCTGATCTCTTCTGCTCTGCAAAGCTGAGGCCCTGCGACTCCCAAAGTTGGCAGATCCAATGCAGGTTGCAGCTTAGCCACTGTCTGCTCTGCTACCTCGCCACTCTGCACAGCTTCTTAAGCCATGGCTGGAGATGGAAGTTGATCAGGTCAAGTCAGCCTTCTAAAGAGGAACTTTACAGAATAATTTACCTTTTTCTCCCAGGGGTCAGGGTGGCATGTTGCGCATCATTGCAGTCGCCAAGGTTCCTGGGGATCTGAGCTGCAACGGAGCCTTGCATCAGCCAGGTAATAGCCCAAAGGCTGAGACAGCTTAATCCAGCACTTGCTGGAGGAGGAGGAGGCAAAAATTACAGATCTAGTGAGATAACAGTATGAATCATGTATTTCCTTCAGCTTCCTGGAGATGTGGATTGATTAATTTTTTTTAACTATTGTTCAAAAATTCACTAAAAATGATTTAGCACACTTCAAAAGTTTGAAGTCAGTGGAACAGAGATCACTGAAGCTTTCTCCAGCTCTATCAGTATTAGCAATATGAGGGGATTTGTCTGGTAAATGTTGATATCATGTAAATTTGTCTGGTAAAATTTCCAGATAAATCTGGAAATTCACACATGGTATTAATTGTCCAGAATAAATATAGGTTGGGATGGGTATGAGCTTCATAAGAAGTAGCCATTGCTAGATTTTAGGAAGCAAACAGGTTTATCTATTGTATCAAATTAATAATGTCAAGTTTAGATTTCTTCCTATATCTGCATTTTGCAGATTATCTGTGATTTGTGATAATGGCCTAGATCTCCAACTGAGCAGTCTTCACTGACTTTATCAGGAGGACTTAATGAGGAAGGATACTTGTGCAAGGAGCTGGGGGATCTAGCAGATAGGGGTGGATGAAGTGGTGGCAAATGACCCTCAGCAGAAAGGACCAGGAAGCAAATCTGTAGCTTAGATGCTGGAATCCATGAAATATCACAGAATATGCCAAGTTTCAAGGCAAGGATCAAGAAGTCCATCTCCTGGCCCTGCACAGAATGATGCCCAAGAGTCATATCCTGTGCCCAAGGGTATCATCCAGGGCACTGCTGACTCATATTCAACTTACCATCGACCAGGACCCCCAGGTCCCTTTCCACAGTGCTGCTTTCCAGCATCTTTTTCCCCAGTCTGTACAAACATCCAGGGTTGCCCCAACCCAGGTGCAGAATCCGGCACTTTCCCTTGTTGAACTTCATACGGATGGTGATTGCCCAGTCCCGTGATTTGTTGAGGTCTCTCTACAGGGCCTCCCTGCCCTTGAGGGAGTCAACAGCTCCTCCCAGTTTTGTGTCATCTGCGAACTTGTTTAGTATCCTTTCCAATTCTGTGTCCAAGTCATTTATGAAGATGTTGAAGAGCACAGGACCCAACATGGAGCCCTGCGGAACCCCACTAGTGACAGGTCACCAGTTTGATGTCACCCCATTCACTATTGCCCTCTATGCTCGACCCATGAGCCAGTTGCTCACCCACCACATAATGTGTTTATCCAGCTGTGTGCTGGACATTTTGTCCAGAAGGATACTGTGAGAGACAGTATCAAAAGCTTTACTGAAATCCAAAAAGATTACATCAGCTGGCTTCCCCTGATCAGCTAGATGGGTTACCTTGCCATAAAAGGAAATCAGATTTGATAAGCAGGACTTTTCACTCATTAAGCTGTGGTGGCTGTGACCAATGACTGTGTTCTCTTTAGGTGTTTTTCAGTACTTCCTGGAATAACCTTCTCCATAACTTTACCAGGCACTGCAGTGAGACTGACAGGCCTCTAGTTTCTGGGGTCCTCCTTCTTGCCCTTCTTGAAAATCAGGACAACCTTTACCAGCTCCCAGTCAGCTGGGACTTCTCCAGATTCCCAAGACCACTCAAAAGTCATCGAGAGAGGTTTTACAATTACATCAGCCAGCTCTTTGAGGATTCTGTGATGAATCCCACTAAACCCCATAGACTTCTAGGGATCCAGCTGGAGCAGCAGATCCTGCACAATTTCAGGGTCAAATTGGAACTGATCATTCTCACAGTCATGGTCCTCCAGCTCAGGGCACTGAGATCCCCTTGATCCATCATCTGTGCTGAAGACAGAGGCAAAGAAAGCATTAAACATTTCTGCTTTGTCTCTGTCCTTGTTTGTGAGGTGACCATCCCCATCCTGTAACAGGCCAATGATATTTCTATACTGCCTATTGCCATTAATATATTTGAAAAACTGTCCCCCACATTTCTGGCCAGCTTCAACTCCAGCTGAGCTTTGGCCGCATGAATTTTCTCCCTACAGAGGCAAGCAGCATCTCTGAATTCTTTCCATGTCACTTGACCTTGCTTCCACTGGGCATACATCTTCCTTTTTTGCCTTATTCCAAGAAAAGATCCCTGCTCATCCAAGGTGGCCTTCTTCCCCGCCCACTTGATTTCTGATATTTGGGAACTGTCTGCTCCTGTGTCCTTAGGAGGTGGTGTTTAAAAAGTGACCAGCACTGACGGACCCCAGCACCTGCAAAAACAACATCCCAGGGGACCTTACTTACTAATTCCCTGAGCAGCCTGAAGTCTGCTCTCTTCATGTCCAGAGTTGAGGTTTTAATATGAGAGGGAGTAGAGCCATGTGCAACGGTAAGGATCTGGGCTGGAAAATAAGTCAGTCACTGGAGTTAGCAAATGGAAGAAGCATGTCTGCAAGTCAAGGAAGGAAAAGAAAGAATAAGTTTCTTTCAACAAAACTCGTATTTTGAGAGGTGTGATGATGAGGCAGACAGGCAGTGGAAATACCTCAATGCCAATTAGATTGAAAGTCAATTGGAAAAGAGTTGTGGATCAGACTTTAAAGACTGTTAATTTTTGTAGTTTCAGTAGAAAAACTAGACAGGAGGTGGACAGTAATTAATGGAAATTGCAAGGAAAAGCCCAGGAAATCAAATGTTAACAGCCTCCACAATGAAACAAAATGAGTAAATCATAATTATCATTATTAAAATGAGTATCAGGGGAATTAATAATTGTTAGTTAGTTGTCAACAGTGCCATCCTAACTTTCTCCTAGTGCATTTGCATGTTTTCTGCCTCTTACTTCATCTCATTAGTTTGAAGAGTTACTGTCAACTTAAAATCCAAGCCTTAAAAAAAATCAGAAGCCGTTGCTCTTCCCCTTCTGCCAATTACGACTTTGTAGTTATGTACTGCTATTTTCAAAACGTTTTTTCCTCCTCATGTGCAAAAGTTGCAAAAGGAAAACAAACTACTGTGGAGCAGTGACAGTCATTAAAAACTAAGCCACCAAAGATTCGAAGTAAACAAACTGGAAAATCTATTTATTTGTGGTGTCTACCAGGACTCAAAATTAGAGACCCTGCATTAATACAGTACCTTATCAGAGCTGTTCTTTCAGATAAATGTCATGCAGAGTTGCAGACAAGAATCAGATCTTCAGCTATGTCTCTCTCACATTTCTTAAGAGAGCAGCACTTTACAGGAAAATTTATCTGATTTTTTTATTGGTGGGGAATAGACCCTGGATAAATGCAGGGATTGCTCTATCAGGTACCTTGCATTGAATTCAAAGTGAAAATTGAACCTTCCTTAAAATTATGTTATGATTCTAGGAAATGATGTTACTGGTGATCTTTGAACGACTGTTATTTTAGGGATGGACCTATTACATACAAGTCATACATAATTTGACTGATGGCCTACAATATGCTGTCTGTTATTGGTGTCTGTCATCCTTTACACCAGGTCACAGTTTTCATTACTTTTATTGCTATAATATCCTTTTATCTATGTATTTTACTACCTTGTGAAGACAGAATAAATTTTTTTGAAGCTTTGTTCAATTTTCTAAGACCATTCTGTGGTGGAGAAATAGTTGTGGCTAAATCCACGTTCCAGGTTGCCAAGGGTAAAAAACCCACAAACAAATTCCACCTGTATACTGCATTAAATGTTTATAAATTCCATCAAAAGTATTATAAGGCATGAAGCTAGAGATTGTATCCTTTTATTAAATGAGCTACTAGGCTTGGAAAAGCTATATTGATCTGTCTAACAAAAGATACTTATTTTAACCACATAGCAGTTTTAATTATGAAGCTGTGAGAAGTTGCCAGTGTCAACAGGTCTGAAATGAGCACTGACATGATGATACCAGGATCTGTCTGTGCATGCCTCTCTGTCCCCTTGCTGATTAGGAAAAGCACCCAACTGCTCCCATCCTAGCCCCCCGGCTGTGGACACAACATCATCCTCAAAACATGGTCAGGACAGCAGCTTTGGGCAGCTGTCCTGCTCCAGCTGCCATCAGCAAACACGAGGCTGCCCAGCATGTCCCTCAGGCAGCACCCATCATGGGATTTGCACATCTCATCATCGCTTTCCTGGTTCTTGGCCTTATTTTTGCCACTTGTACCTCTCTTCCTAGACCCTAACCTCCTGCCAGTTTACACAACCTGTTTCTGAAGGCGTAGGTCCTGCAAACCGTGGAGACAATAGGTTACTGTAGATGTCTGCAATATGTAAAGCATCTGAGAGAGGAAACATATAAATATGTTCTTAAAAACCACTTCCTCCACTGAGGATGAAGATCTATAATAATAAAAAGCACCAACAACAATCCCAGGGATCACAGAGATGTACTAAAGAGATCTGATCTCTGAGATGAGGTGTGGTAGAAGTCAGCTACACTTTAAATAAAATGTAGCTACAAGAGTGAAAGAGGCTATTTGTGCACAAACACACTATGTTTATGCTCTGCTTTCTGCATAGGAGTGCCCTGAAATTTGGTATGTGCCAAACCTGTGGCATACCTCTTTGTTGCTGAATTTTATAGTCCTGAGACCCTCTTGTAAGGTCCCCAGGCTGCCTCATCAGCCCAGACTGGCCCCATGGTGCAGCTGCAAAGGGACTGGAACACCAGGAAAGTATTAGGCAAAGCATCATGTACGTGATCCAACCAAACAGGATTACATCTGCCCCAGAGAGCATAGGGATTTCCCCTGGCTGTACCAGTTGGTCACGCTAACCCCAGTCTGAAACAGCTTGCAAGGTCTGCAGCCCCATACTGACCCCGCCCTTGGGCCACTCTGAGATTAGCAACCGTTGTTTGTAGAGGAGCAGAGTTCCCATCTCACCCCTGATTCCCAGCTCCAGCTGAAGCCTCTGGGCCTCTGATTCACTGGAGTCTTATAAATAACACCCTGAGTCTCAAGGGCTTTTGCATTTCTGAAACCCTTGTCTTCAGGAAGGATGCTCTTCTTTTCCTCTGCGACTGCGAAGGTGGCTGGCTGTCCTCTAGGCCATGACAGACTGTCACTTTCACTTAGATGCCATAGAAGACAGGCTGATGGCTAGCAGGCACCTGGCTGCAGAGCTGCCAGAAGGGCTGCTCCAGGGTCTCTTAGGATTGTAAAGCTGCCATAACCCACTGTGTTTTTGGAGTAATTAATCATTTACAAAAGTTTGTTTCGTAAAATGAGAGCTTCAAAAGCATCAGAGTTTGGTTCAGCTGTGAAAGCCCCAAGGGCCATTTTTTTATCAGAGCTGCTGTCAGAGGTGTCATGTCAAACCTCGCTCCCAGGGTGACAGCAGGCAGCACGGGAGGCTGCCACGCACCTGCCACAGGACACGTGGCACTTTACACAAGTAAACCTGATGTCTGTCTGTCTGAGGAGCTACTATCCATTCTCAACATTTTATCCTGATTACTCATTCATTCATTTCAATCACCGGTTCTGTACTTGCAGATTTCCTTCAAATTCCTATGGAAAAAGCGTATTGCCTGAGGAAGGTGTAAAGCCTTTCAGAAAATATAGGGATCCTCTTAGTTTTGCCAATGAGAACATTTTCACTGTTTCCAAAATCTTTTCCAGTTTTATCCAGGTTTTTGAGTTCTGGTCACCATTAGAAAATGAAGTGCCAAAAAACCATAGCAGTAGCATTTTTGTCTACTCCCTCCACCCATCCAACAGTCCATGGGAGGTAGGATCTAGCTGAGAGCTTGTTCCCACAAGCTTTCAAACATTGTGAAGCCTGGGATTTTTTATCCATTGGCATCTTAAAAAACAGCCTTCATGGCCTAAGTTTGCATTGTGTTTGATTCATCTGCTTGCCAAAATGACTCTGTCTTTGCTTCCATCTCCAGCTGAACACTATGCACAGGAATTCAGAACTGCTGAATGTACCTGTCTCTAATTAAGAAAAAAAATAACTTAGTAGTTTCTCCAACTTTCCCAAGGACATCTTGCTTCTGGGAGGACTCATCTTCCCTGTTCTTTGCATCGTGTAATCAGGCTCTGTCTAAGGATTACGAAACGTACAGCCTGTAACCTTTCTGCACTGTCAAACCAGCATCGCAATGTGCTGGCTACAGGAAATATGGGATGGGAAGGGATTTCCAGATTTATCAGGCTCCATCCCTTGATATCACATGCCACCACATTATATAATGCTCTTCTGAGTTGCACCTTAAAAGTAACTTTGGTTTTTGCTCACATGGTTCCCATTGAAAAACTGCTGTCAAGACAGAATTCTTCTGGGTGTAAACAGTTTAATTTTTTTCTGAAATCTATTCATGGCTGTATTCATTTACTCTTTTTCCAGCACTGCCCTGCAGCTTATCTCCTGGTAGGCATCTACCCCCTGATGTTACACATAAATCCAAACTGTTTCTCTTCTCAGTCTTTACTTTCCTGATTAAACAAGCCAAATTCTTCCTGACATCTCTTGTACAAGCATCTCTACATTCCCCACTTCTCCTAGGTGTATAACCCGGAATTGTGCTAGGCTAAATTTATCTTTCTGGAACATGAAAACCAATATGCATACAGGAAACAAAGTGCATATGGCTTCTACAATGCTGAAACTATTTGTCATTTGCAATTATACTATATTGCCCCTCTGGACAACATTTTAGCACTACGAAGTTGATCTTCTTCTACAGGAATAACATCTGTCACACCAACACATTTGTGTACTTGATGAGGAGTCTACCTGCCTGGTTTTACCTTTATTTCCTTGCTGTCAGAGTCTCCTTGCTGTGGAGAGACTTTGCACTAGGTTCACATGTCGAAGTTTTCTAATTCCTCTTCAGAGGTATTTAAAAGACATGCAGATGTGGCACTTGGGGACATGGTTTAGTGGTGGGCTGGACAGTGCCGGATTAAGGGTTAAACTTGATGATCTTAAAAGTCTTTTTCAACCTAAATGACTCTGTGATTCTATTTAAAAGCCAAAGGGGTTCAAGCATCTGGGGAGTCTTACCTACCAGGCCCTCAGGCAAAAGTACATTTACCTGGACAAGAGGTGTTGAAGATGGGCAGTATGATTTCTTCTGAGAAAAGAATTAGCTCAGAACAAAGCCTGGAGAGTGGTGTAAATAACGTGCTTAACTCCGGAGGAGCTTGCCACCTGTATTCTTCTGGTGGGGATGGGAAACAGAGCAGTCTGAGCAGACAAGCTTGAATTTGCTCTATTCTGTGGTCTACCTTTATATTTTTAAGACAGTGGTATGTAACTCAGTTTTTTAGTGTATAATTTTCTGGCCAACCTAAATCCATGGAGGAAGTTTTATTTCTGATGTAGGCAAGGGGATTAAATATTGACACTGCAGGCGGCTATAAGGT
Source organism: Neopelma chrysocephalum (assembly GCF_003984885.1). Taxonomy (NCBI): domain Eukaryota; kingdom Metazoa; phylum Chordata; class Aves; order Passeriformes; family Pipridae; genus Neopelma; species Neopelma chrysocephalum. Next base: position 8,721,689 of record NW_020897702.1, on the reverse strand, counting down.
ATTTTGGTTTTATACTTGCTGTATGCTCAGATGGTATGGAAAGAGAATAGTAATATTTTACATGTAACTAAGATACTTCTTTTCCACCACTGCTGTCTACATCAAACTATTGCTGCCTCTACTTCCCTGCTTCTCCGTTCCTGGTGGCCTTATAATTTGCCATGTTCATTAAGAGTCCATTAAAATCAATGGACCACTAAAGCCTGCCTGGTAAGTCTGGCAGCAGTCAACAGATTAACTTCAAGGTCCAGCCAAACACATTAGAAACAGTTTCTTGCTGACCACAGCCACTCTGACTGAGACTTGTGCCTGAAAATGAAATACTGTAATCTCTCTAGCTGTCAGCTAGCCTGCTGTTATGTGCTAAGGCTGCCCCTGCTGTGAAGATAGCTACATTTACAGTGATTGTTTATGCAGCACCATATTATATTTAGCTATTAATCACATGGTGACATACTCTTTTCCATTTGGTTAACTGGAATAAAACACCTCCTGTGTAAAGCTCAACTTTGCATTCATCATTTCTTTTCCAACTTGAATTGCCTGGTCTTGATACAATAAAATTAAATTTCAGAGTTTTAAACAATTTCCTCAGAGAGACCAAGGTCTCTCTGATGGAAAAGGCAAATGCAAAAAAATTTTCCAGCTGTTGGCTATCTATACCCCAAATAACCCTACATACACTTCCACTCATACCTCTGTTCACAGGATTAGTACTCCTGACGTGAGTGGAACTGCTCCCAGGGGTTAAGTTATGCACCTTCAGAAGCATTTGTAAGTTTAACATTTTATTAATGACACTTCACTCCTCTTATGAACTAAGCTTCCTGTGTATAAGTAGAATTCTTATATCCTCACAAATGCAGTTCAAGATGTCTAAAAGCAAAACATCCCATTCAAGTGAGTTGACTAGGGTTTCCAGTAGGCAGAGAAGAGAGAGATGCCTGTCTAAATGCCAAACGATTCTGGGTCTTGGAGCAAAACCTCCTTCAGGAAATGGCTATATGGCTTAGTCTAGGCCGCTAGCATACTGAGAATGAAAGTTAGCAGAAGGAATTCCCTCCTGTCTCACAAATGAATATTATTTCAGAAAATAACAGCCTGCTGCACAAGACAAAACAATAACACTGTAGAGAGTTTGGTTCATTTTTACAGGACAAACTAACTCTTCAGTAGATTTTTTTTTTATTTTACATGAGCCTTTCTTTGGTTCTCTCGGCACAGGAGAAAACTGACTGGATGGGGATAGGGTCAGAATGCTTTTTCAATTTTAACTCAGAACTACTTATTCACCTAAAAAAAGTAAAATCATCTCAAACTGATTTTTAAGCATTTCACTGAAAAGTAATACATATAAAAGTATGGGATAGAGTAGAGATAAATATGAATAAGTAGCAGCATAGTGGAGCCATAGAATAGCTTATAGCATGACTAGAAGCAATATTTGGTCATTTCTGAAAAACTGTTTCTTAAATTAGTCACACAGGCTTTTGGGTACAAGTCTTGTTGCTGTTTGGCAAAGATGTAGGTATAGCCTTTATTTTTATTACTCGTATCTTACCTAAAAATAATTAAAATAGACTATAAAATCAACTATCTGAACTCATATTCAGTTAGATGGGAGCAGATGAAATTGATAGTAATTTTTTTCCCAAGAAATTTGCAGGCTGGAACTAATTAATACAAAAAATTATTGCAAGAAACATAGTGTAGTATTAACCTCTAGCTTAGACTTTTTTTTTCTCCTCAGGATGTTAGTAAGTTATTGGTAGCTTCAGATAAGTTAACTGCTATTCTAATTTTTACAGTGACACAAATGTAGCACCTTTTCTCAGTTTAATCATCTTAATTCCTATCTTTTATCCCCACCCACCAGTGAGTCTCAATTGAGAAACATGCATTTTGCATCTAATAGTAGCTATTTAATAAGATATTAACTTGCAACTGCTGGTTAAAGTCTGCACCCTGAGATACAGTGAAGGCCTTCATTTCCCTTTGGCTTCCACAGGGCACATATAGATGTTCCCTTATATGGCTGATTGATGTGTAAAAGGGATGGTATTGCACTTGCAGTGTTTATAACATCCTGACCAGTCCTGTAACAACAATCAAAGTTCTTTCACTTGGTTTTCTGAGGGTTTGTGCATGGAGCCACACATATTTCAATATGCTCTCTAGGAACTCCAAGATAATTTGTTCCAGAAGAAATTGCATGATTTTATTGGTGTTTTATTTTCTCCCTAGATGTGTATGAGGAGCTTACACTTGACATTTGCATTTTGTTTTTTCAGTGTGAAGCTGTAAATTAGTCCCAGATGCCTTGGGCATGGAGACTCATGAACTTCTGTAAACCTTTTGATGTTCTCTGTCTGTGATTAAAAGACTATAATAAATCTACCCACAAAGAAGATGTTAAAAAGCTGAAGCTGATAGCTTCTTAAGAACAACCTTATCACCTCTCTAAAAATATGGTCTTACATCAAACAGACAAACGTGTTTGCTATAATTTCCCAGATTATCAGATTATATATAGGGAAATTTACACGGTTTTACACAGAAACACCCACATCTTCTCTCACAACATCCAATGCAGATGCTTTTCCACATAAGCTGGAATCAATTGCAGTGTCATAAAATTGTGGTCAAAACTGAGTAAACTGTCAAGAACTGTTAAATGGGTATGAGACATATCTGGCTATAATGATGAATAAGGATAATTTGGGAAATGTTTTTTAACACCATGTCTAGATTTAGAGGCGTAAATAAGGTCTTCCTCCTCATTTGTTCTGAAACATCTTCAAAACAACACCTTCATAAAAGGCCAGAGGACAACCCAGGGAACTACAAGCCAGTCAGATTCTCTTTGGTCCCTGGAAAAGTCATGCAGCAAATCCTCTTGCTGGAGCACATTTCTGAGTGCGGGAAGGAGAAGAAAGTAACTGATAGCAGTCAGCATGGATTTACCAAGGGTCAGTCATACCTGGCCAACCTGATTTCCATCTATGATAAAATGACTGTGTTTCAGGTTGACAGAAGAGGTCAGATGACCCCTATTGCTGCAATCAGACAGGTGGAAGAGGGAATTATGCTAAGGTGTCCAGGTCCTGTTCTGTCCTTGAACAAGATCCATTACAAGTCTTTGTAATCTCTCTCTTTGTTACTCTCAATGTCCTTCATTTATATATAAATTGGCACCCCTCCCCTCCATTTATAAGCCAGGTTACCTAAAGCCAGGTTCCATCTGTCCCCACTTGGGAGCTGGATTTTCATGAGAAATGTTCTTGAGAACATGCTTTAGACACAGGTCACTATGAGGCTGTCACAATCCCCACTAATACTTTCTTATTCAGTTATACTGACACATTCAGGTGATAGAAAATACTCACTTAAAGCAAGTATTAGAGACCTGCCCAGAATTTCATCTCATTTATTTTGGGGCTTTCCTTTCTTTCCCTGTAAATTCATTAGTTATTAACTGGAAAAGATCCCATCACCTTCATCAGTGGAGGACAGAGTCTCCAGTACTGCATCAAGAGACCTATAAGGAGCAATATCTGTTTCTCAGCTGTTATTTAATGTTTTCATTCTTGATGTTAAATACCACATATTCCATATTAGAGGACCTTTTTTGTTGTGTGGACTCAAACCTTCACTAAAGTCAAAGTGCTCACAGCACATTCAGGGGCTTAAAAGGATAAAGGCAGATTACAGGGTTGGGGTTTTTTGACCCCACATATAGTGACAGTGTACTAGTGTGCTGTGCAAGGCAGTTCACAATGTGTTGCCTCTCTGGCCTCTGCTTCCTCTAACTTAAGTTACTACCTCTTATTTCAATGAAGCCGGAGATTGGTGACCATCTATGCTCCTTTTCCTTCACCGTTCTCTCTTTTCTATACATGTGCCTCTCTGCAGCAACACTCTCTTAGAAAATATGTGATATGTGTGAATTTACCCCAGTACTGCTGCTCTGTGTGGTCATGTTGACACTGGTATGGTTGTGCTGAAACAGGGCTGATTTTACCAGCATACTGGCAGCGAAGTGCAAAGTTGTTCCGCCACCCCTGAGGGGATCAATCAGGTCATTAATATGCACAAAATCTGTTGAACTGAATTGAAAACCTCACTAACATTAAGAGTCTTGCTTGTCTAAACATTTGCCAACTATGGTCTTAAGTCAGGAAGCAAAGGCAGGAAGCCTCAGGACACAACTCTGAAAATTTAAGATCTACAGATTCTGGAAACGTCCTGTCTCTTTGGTAGCTTAGTTCTGATTCATCACCTTATGTTTTGTTCTTCATGTAAGAAGTGTTGTCCATTCTGCATATTTATTCGGTAAAGAACTCTTTTTTTCTCGTGACTTTTATTTGGCTTGTTTGCTCCAATATTTTTTTTCTTCTGTCATATAATTTGTCAACAGCCTTCTTTTCTGTTTTTATCTAGTTCTTTCCATCTTTCTGAAAAGGATTTGTCCCTTACTTTTTTTATCAGAGACTTTTTATCATTTCCATTGCTCACAGTTGGAATCTTTTAAATTTCTTCTGGTTTATCAATGTCCTCCTGTAATCAAGTGCTTAAAAGTGCATACAGCCATCCAACTGTAAACTTTCCTAGAGACATATAAAAAAGAATCATTACTTCTCTGCCCTTAAAAATGATACCCCATAGTATAATAAGCTGAAAGACTTTGTCTTCTGCTGCAGAAATCACAGTGCATACTCATACTTAGCATGTTTAATTTGTTATCTACTATCAACTACAAAATTACTAATAACTTATTAATTTTGGAGTTCCCAGAACCCCCTGGGACTTTTTCCTTTAGATGCAAGCATCAGCCTCATTAATGCCATTATAATTTATTCATCAATCTTTAATGTTCTGTTAAATTCCTCTCTATGTTCAAAGTTAGAATTAAATATGTGTATGAACCATGTTCATTTCCGAGTGAGTAGAGGCCCTCCAGGAACTGAAGAATTCAACATTTAGCTGATGAATGACAGCCAGTCCCTTGCAGCAAGCTGAGTTATCAGTAAGATTATGAATTTTAGAGGGTGGAAATTATTGGCTGTTTTTCTTTATTGTGATCTTTCATCACTGATGTCAAAAGGGAGTTGTGCATCTGATGTCAGTGAATTGATACCAGCAATTCATGTTATCTTTAGCTTCAGTAATGAACCTTATTCACGGTATAGCAGGAGATGCAGTAGGACCCATGTTGTTTGGAATCATTAAATCTGCTTGGGCTGGTAATATAACATACGTGTTACTGTTTAACCACAACTTTTTAGGTTGGGTAGGAAACACCCATTGACTCTCCAGCTCTTCTGTTAAGACAAAGGTAAGAGGCCATTATAATTAATTCAGGGCTAAAATCTACCCAAGTATTAAAGTCTTAGATTGTTCTGATTTTATTAGGAAGTACTTCTGCACATAGGCTGGAAATGGTCTCTTAGCTACTGCATGCTGAAGTCAGTGGCTCTGCCCATCAAGGATTGGGGAATGGGAGAAGAAGCACTGTAGAAGTTGAAAGATTCTGACTACTGCATCTCACAACAGCATGGATTTCCTGGCCAAACTTCACAGGGACCTGTTAACCCTCCTTTTGCCCTTTTGTCTAGAGACCACATTCAGCAGTCACCACCAATGATGAGGAGATACTGGGAAAGATGAGATATGGGAAGAACCTTGCCAGTATTCACCTATGATCCATCTCCAACCGCTGCAGAGAGAACTACCACAACATCAGGGGCTGTCAGCATATGCTGCTGCGGAGCAGTGGCAGGTTACAGTTCCCCTGAGGAAGAAGTTTCCCCTCTGGAGACAAGGACATGCTACCCTGGGTGAGAGGGGACTGTAGAGATGAGAATTCTGCCACTTCCAGTGACGTAATTTCTGAAGTGCTGAAAGAAAACAATTGCTAACAATTTTCTGGAAGAGAAATAGTACACGAGTTATTGATTGATTCTTACTGTCAGGTAATCTGAGCACAAACTTTCTGTGAGGAAAGGCCAAAGTGTCAAATACACATTTCATCATTTTTGAGAACATCTGCATCAAACTGATGACGGGCAGAATTAGAGTCCCTTCACTTCATGTAATATATGCTTCCAAAGTTCAATAGGATTGTCATATAATTCAAGTGTTTGCTTCAATCATTATTCATAACTTCTGTTAGCACTGGAGTTGGGAAAATAATGAAACTATTATTCATAGAATGTATTAGTCCCCAAATTCCATGAATCTCATTGAATAAATTATTCAACTATTATTATCTCCCTCTTCCCCCTCACTCCTCCTCCTTTTCCCCAGAGATTTTCAGATGACTACCCATAAGGAGGAACAGGTGCAGATGCAGGGGTTGGCCCAAGGTGGAGATGCTGCAGGTGGCCTGTATGATCCAGGTGGACGGACATGAACATTTAACGCACAGCATGCATGGCTCCTTCATTTCATTTTGTGTATGGGACCCCAAAAGATATTTCTGTTCAAAAGCCAAAAATGACAGCAGATCACATCCTGAATAATATTTAAATAAATATACTTTCTTCAGAGGCAGATTGTGTCTGAGGTGGCCCTGCTTGTCACTCTCCAGAGATGGTTGTGGCAGCAGCAGTTTCTGCTTGGTGTCTGCGGCTGAGCTGTGCTCTTGATGCTTCCGTGAAGGCATTGTGCTGGAGAGGGTCAGTGCTTTTCCAAATTTGTTGTGGCAGTACTGGAAGCTGTGATCTCTTATAAATGGCATCTATTAAGATAATTTTATAAGATCAAGTCTTAAAATTTAGACTATTTGCAGTTATTGGTATTAAAGCTGAATTCTTCATCCCCTCCAATGAGGGAAGATTTAGGACAGGACTGCACTCTGCAGTTCCATGTGGAAGTATTTTGGAGCTATGGGTTTCACATGTTTGCAACCACAAAGGTACTCGCAACAGTAACCTATCCATACCTGCTGAAGTGGGGAAAAGACCTGAGAGCCACGTGTACCTTATGGGGCAGAGAATGGGGTATGATCAAGAGAGCACTGACCTGTAACTACCAGTACCATCTACCACAGGCCAACTCTATGGTCAGGCCTCAGTACTGCGCTTCCTCTTCATTTTGACTGTCTAGGTGTCAGGAGCTTTGTGTAGATGCTTCTTCATAGCACCTTGTACATGGTGACATACTGACAGTTGCACCAAGTTCTGCTCCCTCTCACAGCTCAAAAGGAATTTTCCCTAATTTTCCCTAAGCCTGTATGTCTACAGGGCAAGTGCTGGCAACCCAGGCCCCCTTTGGAGCTCAGTGGGCTCTTACCTGATGAGAGAAATTAGAAAGCATGGGGCCTCCTTTTACCCTGTCCAAAAGGTACAGACAGGAAAATTGCATCACCGTGGCACCTGTTTCTCTCTGTTGGCTGCATGGAGACCAGATCAGAAACCCTCACCCACCCCTGCTCTGTGGATATGAAATGTTGATCCCATAAAACCCCATGAGTGTACGGCCTCAGTGGCCCCAGCGTTGATCTGAGCCATATGTGTCCATGGGAGTATGCCCACACTGCAGGGGACCAGGGCAAGGTGACCCAAAGCATCTCTCTTGAGGGACTAACTCCATTTAGTCAAGGCTACTGGTGATCTGCCCTGAAGACTTTGCTGCTTGCAAATGAACCTTTTTTACATATTTGCCGCAGTCATTACCACTGAGATGGAACTGTTTTAGCAGAAAAAGTCCTTAGTGCTCAGCTCAGTTTCCCTGTTTTCTGCACTCTGTCTGAAGTGTATGATAGATGACAGCTGCCCAGGAGCCTTCTCTGTCTCCATGTAATCATCACTAGGTACAAGTGTCTGTTGAACACCGCAGGCATCAGGCTTGCAGAAGCTAAGCCACATTTGTAGACAGGAGTACCAACCTGCAGGAGTTATGTGTTGCCTTTATTGTTCCCCTTGATCATTCACAATTTACTTTTCAAAGTCTATCTATAACAAGTGATGATCACTTGGCCTTAGCTCTCTGTAGCCTGCTCTGTTCCCCTGCCCCTTGCCTATGAGTAGGGCATGCTCCTCATGCCATTTCCCTTGGCATGGTGAGAAGTGAGCACAACTGTTACTCACCCCAAGGCACTGGGAGATTTATCTGAGAGGAAAATATCGCCAAGGCCATTTTCGCCATCCAACTTGAAAAATGTTTTTTTCCAAAGGCTTAGTTATCCATTATCCAACTGTCACAAACATTTCTATTATGCCCTTCTGCCTATGGCTGGTCTTAGGCTTTGGGTCATCTGTCTCTCCCTTCCTCAATTCTTGGTTTGCACAGGATGCTTCAGAAACTCCCATCATTTCTAATGATGAGCATTAGTTCAGGTCAGTGGAGGTGAGGGGAAGCAGTGTGTACATTCACAGAAACATAGGCACGTGTTTAACCTGTAGTCTTATAAGTGTCAGCTGCAATCTCCATGTAAGTGCTTTGAAGAAATAGAGTTGTAGGACAAAAGCAAGGTGAAGTGTGAGTTAGGAGGCTGTGGAGATGATGCAGCATCCCAGCTCCTCTGTAACATGGAGTAGCCTACCTTTTCTGCCCTGACAGGAGATTTGTCCCAAGGGAAAAGTGAAAACAAACCCCCATGAGTTGCAAACCAAAGCAGAGACTTTGTCTTTCAAGCTGGGACAGACTAAAAAGAAATGGGAAGAATACACTCAATAGTGTATTCTGAGTTTTCCCTCCCAGAAACTGCAAATTTACAAAGAGCTGTTGCTGGCAGCAAAATTCAAAATAGATTTTATAGCTAAACCCCCAAAGCTCTAATCCCACAGTGTGCACAGTTACATGCACATCACCACCTGGTCACCAGCATTCTACCCCTCTCCTGGAAATGGGGATTCCCCTACTCTCACACTCCCTCCTGTAAGAAGAGGGTGCTGCCCCATGCCCACACCAGAGACAAAGACTCCTCTGGGCTCAGACCCGGGCACTGCAGGTGTGCATCTCCACTGTAGCATCCCATGCTGTCACCCTATTAGAATAGAATAGGATAAACTCTTTCAGTTGGAAGGGACCTACAATAATCATCCAGTCCAAATGCCCAAACACTTCAGGGCTGACCAAAATTTAAAGCATGTTCTCAAAGGCATTGTCCAAATGCCTCTTAAAAACTGACAGGTTTGGGGCATTCACCCCCTCACTTGGAATCCTGCTATAGTGTTTGAATACTCTCTTGGCAAAGAGGTACTTCTTAATGTCCAGTACAAAGCTGTTCTGGTGCAGCTTTGAACCATTCCCACACATTTTGCCACTGAATAACAGGGACAAGAGCTCAGCACCTCCCTCTTCACTTCCCCTCCTCAGGAAACTGTAGAGAGCAATGAGGTCACCCCTCAGCCTCCTTTTGTCCAAACTAGACAAGCCCCAAGTCCTGAGCCCCTCCTCACAGAACGTTCCTTCCAGGCCTTCCAGCAGTCTTGTTGCCCTCCTCTGGATGCATTCAAGAGCCTTCACATCCATCTTAAATTGTGGGACATGGAACTGCACATGGTACTTGAGGTGAGGCTGCACCAATGCTGAATACAGCGGTACAATCCTGTCTTTTGCCTGGCTGGTGGTGTTGTGCCTGATGCACTCCAGGGTGGAGTCTGCCCTCCTGGCTTCCAGGACTCACTGCTGACTCACATTGAGCTGCTGCTGACCAGTATCCCCAGATCTCCCTCTGTAGGGTTGCTCTCCAGCCACTTGTCTCCCAGTTTATACTTGTGTCCAGCATTACTCCATCCTAGGTGCAGGATCCGGCATTTGGACTTTTTAAATTAATCATAATCCAATGCTCCAATCTATCTAGATCCCTCTGCAAGGCCTCCTGTCCCTGAAGAGAGTCAACAGCACCTCCCACTTTGGTATCATCAGCAAACTTTCTAACGGTGCATTCAGTTCCTGCATCCTGACTATTGATAAATAATATTGAACGAAACTGGCTCTCACAAAATCACAGAATCACAAAATATTCTGAGTTGGAAGGGACCCATAAGGATCATTGAGTCCAACTCTTAAGTGAATGGCCCATCCGGAATTGATCCCTGAGGAACACCGCTGGTGACCGGTCACCAGTTGGATGTAGCCTTGATCATTACAACCCTTTGAGCTCTGCCCTTCAGCCAGTTCTTCACCCAGTGCACCATGAAACCATTCATCCCACAGCTGGACAACTTGTCCAAAAAGGTGTTGTGGGGGACAGTATCAAAAGCTGTACTAAACTCCAGAAAAGCTACATCCACCGCCTTCTCTTCATCCACTAGGTTTCTCCATCTCCTCCTTTTCTGACATCTCTCCTCCCTGGCATGGAGACCTACCTTGTCTCCCTGCCTTCTTCCTCATACCCAGACCTGACCAAGCCCTTTTTTCCTACAGCCATGTTTTGCTATTCTTTCTACGTCCTTAGACCCCGGTTCCGTTCCTTCTTTCCCTTTTTGGGGAAGGATTCAGTCATAAGAATATAAAAGTCTCTTGGGCAGGATTGAGCTAAGTATTTTGCACTCCTGGAAGATGTCAAAAAATACTTTTCCTTTCCAGATTTACAGTCTTTCAGATTTCACAGAAAATAAGGTAGAATTCTGTCCAGTTTTGCCCGGAACATCCTCTTTGAAGTTGTGGAAGAAATTGGAAATGCTGTTGAAAAAGTATTCTGTCATAGTCAGAGACCAGAGACATATGGGCAGAAAAGCATCATCAAGATTTGGCAAGCTCAGTCAGTTCCTGTGTTTTCTATTCTCTTGTACTCTCCCCCTCCCTTTAGCCCCATTCTTTCAGACTGGGCTGATTTTCACAGGGTATTTTTATAGTGTGCATGCATGTGTGTGTGTTTTGTATGCGTGAACGTGTTTGCTTTTCTGTAATGACTGCTGTAAACATAATATTAAAGAACCAGGATTACCATTCAGACATATAATGCTAGGTATTTGACTGCAAACACATGATCTGCATTTCTCATCAGTGTTTTCTGTTATGTTTTCTTAGTCTTATTCCCAACCATGTGCCTTCATATACTTTGTTCTTTTCAAGATTATTTTTAAGCAAATTTCCAAATGCAAGTGATTGGGATGAAATTGAATTAGGTAGCAACAGTAAACTGGTCAATTCTCAATTAACAGTGTTAGGAGAAAATGCTGGGTGGCTTTGTGGCTTGATTTGTATAAATGGGTCATGGAATGGCTTTTCTGTAGGTCTCTGCAGAAAAAGGTGTTTGCTTCACAGTCTACTGCTCCTCCCCCAGTTTCAAATCAAGCAGAACACAATTCAAAAGACAGTTTTTGAGCTTATCCTATTTTTGGATGATATCGTACAGTTTGACACAATTTGTATTTAAAAGGGGACGGATATCTCCTATTCACGTAAGTGAACACTGTGAAGTGTACGTGGCTTTCTACAGCAGATGTGTGACTCAATCCCATGTGCATTGTGACCAACTAGGTAAGGCAGGTGGCACTGCAGATGACTGCTTCTGCCTGTTATTATTGGTTGTACTGGGTAAGTTTTGAGAAACATGTTCACACTGAAGCTGAGGCATCCACCTACCTCTCACAGGTAGTAAAATACCTTTCCACGTATTTTACTGTTCTGTCTGAAAGACCTCCAGCCGTAACCCCAGCCCCACTCCTAGAAGACATTAATTGTCCATGGATGGTCTGGAAGCAGCACAGCAGATGCTGAGCAGCATAGTTGGCATGGGTGGCTCAGAGGTGGTGAAGGTGCTGTGGTGCCATAGAGTCATAGGATTGTTTAGGTTGGAAAAGACCTTTAAAACTATTGAGTCAAACTGTTAACCCAGCACCGCCAGGTCCACCAGTACATGATGTCCCCAAGTGCCACATCTACACATCTTCTAAATAACTCCAGGAATAATGACTCAACCATTTCTCTGGGCAGCCTATTCAAATGCTTGACAACCTGTTCCATGAAGAAGTTTTCCCTAGTATCCAATCTGAACCTTCCCTGGTGCAACTTGAAGTCATTTCCTCTTGTCCTATTTCTTGTTAGCTCGGAGAAGAGACTGATGCCCACCTCACTACAACCTCCTTTCTGGTAGTTGTAGAGAGCAAGAAGGTCACCTCTGAGCCTTCTTCAAGCTAATCAATTCCATTGCCCTTCTCTGGACACACTCCAGCACCTCAATGTCTTTCTTGTAGTGAGGGACTCAGAACTGCACACAGAATTCGAGGTGTGGCCTCATCAGTGCTGAGTACAGGGGGATGATCACTGCCTTGGTTCTGCTGACCACACTATTGCTGATACAGGCCAGGATGTCATTGGCTTTCTTATCCACCTGAGCACACTGCTGGCTCATGGTCAGCTTCTGTCAACCAATACCTCCAGCTTCTTTTCCACCAGGCAGCTTCCCAGCCACTCTGTCCTAAGCCTGTAGTGCTTCCTGGGGTTGTTGTGACCCAGACGCAGGATCCAGCACTTGCCTGTGTTGAACTTTATATAACTGGCTTCAGCCCATCAATCCAGCCTGTCCAGATCCCTCCAGCAGATCAAGACTCCTGCCCAACCTGGTGTCATTTGCAAATTTACTGAGTATGCACTTGATTTTCTTGTCCAGATCATCAATACAGGTATTAAGAAGAACTCACCCCACACCTATCTTTGCACAGAACCTATGGCCCCTGTCATGGTTTGAGCAGGCCCAAAATCTAATTCTGATTCCTAGCCCCCCACCCACATCTCAACCCCATGTGAGATGGGTTTTCCAGACAAAAACACGAGATTCAATATGGGGGAAGGAATATATTACAAAGACTATACAGCAAATAAATACTATAATACATTGTATACAATCTTAACTCTATATCTATCTCTACCATGACAATAATATTTACAATGGGCCAAATCTCTTCTCCCTCCAAATAAAAGTCCAGGAGAGAAGAAGAAGAAAAGACCCCTTCCAGTCTCTGAGCAACAGGTCTCTCTCTAGGCAGCAGGCTTTCTTCTTCTCTTTCAGGCAGCAGTTGCAGCTGGATCCTTGCCAATACACACGAGGGGGGTCTCCAAGCCCCTCGGCCCTCTGTCTTCAAAACGGGGGTCTTTCCGTGGACTACGTAACCCCAGACAAGGTCGTTCCACCACGGTCATATCACGAAGCACGGGGGTCTTCGTGACAGTCTGGTATCTTCAGGGGAAATCAAGCCCCTTCACAGAGCTTCTGTGCTCTGCTTCAAAGATGGCTGCCAGCTTCTCTGAAGCTGCAGCAAGGAGGGGGGGAAAGCCCAAGGTCACCCCCTCCACACACATTCCTTTGGCCATCCTGGCTGAGCTCTCAGGAGGCCGGAGCTTCTTAGCTCCTCTCTGTAGTGCATACTGCACTTTAGGACTCCACTCAGTCCACCACCCCCTCCTCTTTCTCGGAGGGGTCTCTAGCGAGTTTGGGGGTTTTTGGTTTATCCAGTTCTTACCCCTCGAAACTCTGTTCCTGCTGCTGTTTTTTTTCCTTCTCTTCAGACAGCTCTCTGTCTGCCCCGGCTGCATACCGGCTTATGTTGCTCCTTCTGGTCCTTATCAGTTGGCTCTTTGCCACTGCTCTTCGGATGCTACTGTCTCCGCTGCTGCTCCGTCGCTGCTCCCAGTGTCTTCCACTTCTACTTACAGGGGAGAAACTCTCCCAACTCCTAGCCACAGGCACTCAGTCCAGTCTGACACTGTTCTGAGTCCCTGCAGCCCCCCAACCAGGGGCTGGGGGGGGGCAGAGGCCCCCAAGGGGCCGGAGCCCCTTCTCCTCGTGGCCTCTACAACATGGCCACCTCTTCTTCTAACAACAAGTACCACTGCTACTTTTCCGGTCTCCAGAGATATGTTTATATTTTGCAGGAGCACTGATTGGGTCAAGCCCCAAGGGTCACCACCCCCTCGGGGGTTACCACTTTTCCTAGTTTCAGGGGGAGAACCTGGCTCAAACCACTACAGCCCCTTTACCTCCTTCTCCTCTTCCTTTATAAAGGATTTCCTCAGCTATGAGGATAGTCTGAGTGCAATTCCTCTCCTGAAGTCAAGCCCTTTATTTCATACAGTCAGGGACAGCTCAGGCAAGAAAGAGGGTTTCAGTTGCTAATTGTTTTCCCTTTCTTCCACTGCAGCAGGAAAATCCTATCAAAAGGAAGTTAATTATTTAAATGCCTCCTGCATTTGAATTGCTTATTCAGAGTTGTTTCTTGCACCTCAGTCATCCTGAGGCTTTTCCTGCTTTGAGTAAACCTGCTGTGGTTTTATATTATTTACCAAATAATGCTGCTGCTGACCACAAATTTATTAAAGATCCACTGGAGACAAAGCAGCCCCTGTATTACAATACAATTTTCGTCTTCACTGACTTCAAAATGTATTGTGCTGGAGATAATCTCATGGAGGCAATTACAGAAACTGAATAGGATCAAATCGAGTAACAGGGATATAAAAGAAAACCTGCATTTTTTATACGCTACTCCCCATGCATGTGAATGCTTCCCTTTTATCTTATTTTTAAAGAAGTTTCAAATTACATAGTAATTACAAATTAAAAAGAATTTTTTTCACATAAAATGATCTGGTCTTAGCCACTCTCCTGTGTAACATTGGAGCAGCTTCTCAAGGCTTGCAGTTAATTTTTCCGTCTCAGCAAACACAGGACAGGTAGGAACATGTAGTTCTTTTTGGGCTCAGGTCTTAACCCTGAGCCTTCTTCAGGGATCAGAATAGATGATCACAGTGGGTCCTTCTGGTTTTATTTTCTAAGACAAGACATAAATAAAATATCTCAGGCAGAAAGCTGATTGATCTGAATATTACTAAATTATCATTATAAATTAAATCACTAACCAACTGACTGAGAGTGCAGTGAAGTGTCAGGATAATTATGTAAGTTAGTTATCATTTATAGCTACCCTAGAAGATTTGTCCTACCACCTAGGATGAAAAATCAGTGCTAGTGATTATGGCATGACTTTGGGAGGTGTGAAACAGTGGACTAGTGCCCAAGGAGCGTATGTAGTGGCAGCTGCAAAAACGCTGTGTGAGGAAAGGTGATTAATAGGCACAGAAAGAGCCTTCAGCTTAGATCTGAATCAATTCTGCTTAAAATCTCTAGTCAAGCAGTGAAGGCTGTGGAGCACACAGGACTGCATTTCCTTGTAGAGCTTGCATATGGAGACTTCCAAGGGTGTGTGTTGAAATTTGGTTCAACAGGATGATCAGAGCAGAAAGGCAACCACAGATACCATTTAATTGGGAGCCTTTTCAAGGAGAATTCCACTGCAGAATCACCTTGAAATGACAGGTTTTTCCATTTGCTTCAATGGGCCAAAATCCATTTATCATGTGCACCAAGAGCCACTGAAAGGGAGAAGGGTTGCCAATGCACCCTGTCCAGAGCAAGCTCATGCATTCAAGCAGTGCCAATGGAGAGGAGAAGGTAGTAGATGATGTTTGAGCCCCTAAGTCATCCAACTAAATTCATCCCTGTGTACTGCATTTGTAGTTAAATTCTTCCAAAACTAGCTGTTCTGAAAAATGCTGCCATATAGTTTCTTTGTAGCTTCTATAAGACTACTATTCTTTGTTTGTGTTTGGACTTACAAGAAGTATTTCTCTCACTGTTATGCTGCTATTTATAGGAATATTTACCAGAACTGTTTTATACTATATGAAATAAAAGTCATCGTAACAAAATGCCAATCTTACACCTTTCAACTTTTACCTTGCTTGTTTGTCAACAAGGTCACTACATAACTAGAGCCTCTTCAAGTTCACATCAAGTCTTGAGACTCACCTCCATGGCCTTTGAGATGCCTAAAAAGTTAAACTTGGCCCTTTTTTTTTTTTCTTTAGCTCTCAGTCAGGTTCAAGGACCAATTTTTTGGAGTATCATATTCCATGAAATTGAAACGGCCAAGAAGTTCCTGTTCAGGAAGTCTCTGCCTCCGTCTATCTTGGAAGCACATTTATAAGTCATATGTACCAACCTACTGACCTCTTAGAAAACATCAGTAACAGAAAATAACATTGCAGGAGAGAGAACCCATTGCTTATCATACTTGTATACTGTGTAACAGACAAATTAATCACCTAAACAAAACAAAAATTTGAATGACATGCTAACATTAATTTCACAAATAAGTGTCTCATGATCCATTTTGAATGATGGTTTTGTGCTTTTGATAATATGAAAAATGGATGTCCTCTTTGTCTTCTATGATAAAGGACAGGATCTCTTGAAAAATCATTGAGGATTTACAGGACATGATTATATGCCCATGGTAAACAGTACTGCAGACATCAATACAGGATG
Source organism: Neopelma chrysocephalum (assembly GCF_003984885.1). NCBI lineage: Eukaryota > Metazoa > Chordata > Aves > Passeriformes > Pipridae > Neopelma > Neopelma chrysocephalum. The sequence goes on along the minus strand of NW_020897702.1, from coordinate 8,705,410 downwards.
AAGAGCCTTCCCTTGCACTTCCTGAAGGGGATGTCCCACTAGCTGCTGTGATCCACAATGCCTTTGCAAGCATCAGAGATGTCTTCTGTTTGACAGATGAAATCTGTTTCATACTTCCCCGAAATAAAGTGTGTGAAAGAAAAAAGGAGGAAAAAGATAAAGAGAAGCCCAAACTTTCAATTTTTGTTTGTGTTCTACTGATTTATGTTCCTTGTTTCTAATATTTCTTCCATTGCTAGGAACTGGCTCTAACTGCTACGTTACTTCCTGGGAGTAATGATCAAACCAGCAGACACATTTGTACAAGAGACAGATTTGGTGTCTTCACTCATTGCAAACTGTGTTGGTCTGGATATGTATTCCTATGCATAAAGCCTTCTGGGTGGAATTGAGTTTGAACACATAAAAGTATTTCATTATATTAATACCGTCAGTCATTAATTAGCAATGTTTTTTTTTTTTAAAGAAAGGCATCAGAAAGCTTTTGCCAGCTTATGGTCTTCATCCAGGGTCTTATTCAATGTGATTTAATTTACAGGGTCTCTGGGGTTCCTTCATCATCACCAAAAAATTATATTTATGTTGTAAAGAACAAATTGTAAAATGTATCTTTTGTCACAGAAATCTTGACAGTGAGCAGGCAGCTATGCACCAAGATCCTTCCTGACAGCCTGATATTGCCATTTTGCTCTTCCATGTGTTGCCTCCTAATTTATACAAAGGTTATTTGTTTGAGACAGACGCTTTTGGTATTTTTTTTATACAGTACCTAACACAATGAGGTGATGGTCTTACTGAAGAAAGAAGCACTACACCTTGCTGTTACTGGAAAAAGGGGCAAGAAAATTAATTCATACTGTTTTGCTGGCATTTCATCTGTCTGACTTTCCAATGACTCACTTCATTAGGAAATGAGGCACTATGAATACACACACTCAGGTGAACCTTTGGATTACTACAGGATGGGTTAGCAGCTAGGTACATACTACGGATGCTTACTGGCTGTGGATCATAGCAGCTAAGCCTGATTTATTATCACTAAGCAAGATGCCAAGAGATGATTCTGAAATACTGGAGACATATAGAGCAGTGAAGAAAGAGTGTTATGCATCTCAAGATATGTTGTGTGTGAATGTATTTGTGGGTTGTCTTTGTGCATTCTGGTTGCAGTGATGTATTTCTATAGGTATAAAATATTCAGGGTAGAATTGGACACTTAAAAGGTGACTCTAAATGTGTTTTAAAAGAAAGCAGCAGAGAATCAGCAGGAAAAGCGTTTGACTTCTTCCTCTCTCCTTCTCTGTGTAAAAGAAGAGTGATCTGTGCATAGCTGTCATACCTTTGCTCCCTCTGTTGCCAGACTAGCAGCAGGGGAACTCCAGGGTTGTGTTTCTGGAGGCCACTAAAAGCCAGTTTTTGTTTAGTAGTACTTATCACCAGTTCTATCAGCTGTACTTTGAAGGCCTAGGCTTTCTGCATAGAGACTAGGACCATGGAGATGTGAGAACCCAACTCCACAGCTATGGCTTTGAACAGAAATGTTAGGACTCAAGGAGAGACTTTTACAAGACCACTTGGTCGACCAGTGGTTAATTGTCAATGGTAACAGTGTGGGCAGTGGTTGACCATTGTCTTCAGCTTCTCCTGGTAGATTTGCTTATCTGATGAGGATCTTGGAGCCCATTTCTTTAGAAAGAGTCCTCATCTAACTCATGGCATACATTAACAGTCCAACTGATGTGTGTGTTCTTTCTTGTCTCCTATTCTGTGTTCTCTGTTCCACACTAAGATTGATCAAATGCCTGTGACACTGCAAAAATAAGCTGAGAAAAAATAATGAAAATAGGAGAAATTCCTCCTTTTCGCTACCACCTTGGCCTCAAATCAATGGGAGGGTGCTCACAAACTGCATCCTTCCATTTGTGATGTCTAATGCAGCCATTAATCATAGCTCAAGTGAAAAAAAAATTAAAAACAAGAAACAAAAACCAACTCAAACCATGTGGATCTGCAGGGGTTTTCTCCTGTGATTTCTAAAGCCTCACCAAAATCCTGCGCAGTTCTGCCGTCTGCACTGTAGATTGTGACTACACACGTGCCAATGATAGGGCAAATGTACATCATCAGTGGTGGCACTGAAAAGAAGGAATTAGTGCACACCTGCAACATATTCTGAGTTAGACAGGTAAACCCCGAACACAACAAAATGGTGGTGAAAGATGTTGATCAGCTAGTTAGGGCAATATGACTTACACGCCAAATTCATCTGGTGACTAGCATCACCCTTCCTCTCAGGAAGGCAGGCTTCAGTGTATTTTCCAGACTTGATTAATAATTATTTGGCATCTGGAAGTCACAGCAAAACAGCTCATATGGAAAGGGAGGATGTAAATTGTCTGCCTCCTCCAGGCACCACCAGGTTATTATTCACAGCTAAAGTACTATTTGTAAAATATTTGTGTATTTAATATTTTAAAGAGCAGCTCTGGCACTTGGGTTGATTTCAGCATTCTCGAGGCAGAGGGGGCTGGGTATCTGCTAAAGATACTGTCCTCTGGAAGACATGCTTTCATCGCCAAATGAACCAGCCAGAAGAGGATTTTAATATGCGAAGAAGCAGGCACTAGAATAAGGGGAGATTAATGTGAGCTTAGTGCCTTTTGAATGAAAGTTGTCATCCATGGAAGACAGGGGGAACCTTTCCAAACTGGGTCTGCAGTCACACACAGAGGACACAGTCTGCCTACCCTAAATAGGGTATTGCTGGAACTCAGGTCAGAGCACACTAAATCAAAGATAGTTGCTTACAGATTTTGCAGCTGTACAGGCAATACTGTACAGGCTGTACAGGCAGCTATCACTCAATGATGACCTCAACCAGGTCATCATTGTGACAGCTTCCCTGATCATCTTCTAGGAATTCACCTGCTAATGTAACACAGTATTTTAATGTACTTATAGTGCCATGCTGCTTACTTGCTGTATGCTATCTGCAGTATTTCTTTTCAGAGGAGTTATTCTATTTACCAACCATGATCAACTGAAGTGTTAATAGTTAATGACTCAATCATCCATTTGCAAAAGCAGCAGGGTGCTTTGCTGAGGCCAGGTTTGCACACCACCATCACCCCCACACCCCTCACCACCAACTGAAGGGGAGTTTTTGTGTGTGGTGACAAAACCTCTGATCCGCACAAGACAGAGGGAATGAACACCCAAGACTGGAGGCTACAAGCTGGGTTTTGAGCCTCCTTGTGGAGACAGGATAGTGCTTTTTATCATGCCAGTGTCCTCCCTTACGCAACTACCTCAGTCGTAAAACTCCCCTCTCCCTGCCAGGGGAGGTATTGGGGCATTTACACACAGGCCTGAAGGTATTCATCCCTTCCGATAGGGCACAACTGGCTCAACTATGCTGACATGAGAGGCAGCTGTCATGTCTTAGAAGGTGTTATAAACCATCAAAGACCCCTGAAATGCCCCTAGACTAATTTCTGGGGCCTTCCAGCAGAGGATTGCGCAGTGTTGCAACAGACAGTGTAAAAACCCCTGCCCTAGGGAGGTACCTGGGCGTTCCCATGCAAACCTAAGCATTGGACTTTGTGTTTTATGGGCTTCCCACACCCGTGATGCATCAAGACTGCGACCATCACTTCAACCAATGGACATCTAAATTGCAACAATCAAGACTCATTGCTGGATCCATGGGTAGTGGTATCTTTCTACTCTTATCCTTTCTTTTTCTTCTTTTCTTTCTGTTACATATTTTCTTAAGCTATACCTTTATACTTTTATATTGCCACATTACTACAGATAATAACCAAAACAGCTACATACCTCCTTTCCATTGCAACCAAATTGTTCTAAAATAAACATCTACATACATATAGATTTATTTCTAAACGCTGATCATTCAGTGTTGTTTCAGTCTAATCTGCCCCAAGGGATCTATTAACAAGAACCTGAGTTACTCTCACTTTCAGGGGCAGGTCATAACACCAACCACAGATTCTTATGAGCTGCTAATAGGTCTAATTGTCTTATCAAGAGGCTTTTAATAGAGGAGGACATTTAATCAACTGAAAAGGGAAAGGAAACTGCTAAATGCTGAGTCACATTCAAGGTACAATTTTTTTCCTTTTTAAGAGATTGAAGTTGCTGTATCTGAAAAGCTGTAGCTGCTATGCTCATTCTTGGCTTTCACAACTACAACATTTAAAAGAGTCCCCAGGTTTATATACCTAAATCTACAACTTGACTTACAACAGTAACAGAAACCAAATATTCTCTTCTCTTTATTTGACTCTGGCATGTGGACTATACTCTCATTACTATTGTTAACCACTTTCAGGGGATAACATCCCCCGTGTCTAACCCAGACCAGCTTTCCCCTAAGTTACATTCTGCACATACATAGTCCAAGATACTGAAGAACAATTTCGCTGGGGTGGGAGAATGGACTAGATGATCTACCAAATTCCCTGTGAAGACTCGGTGTGTAAGAGTCATGGCTGGGGATAGTGCTAATCTGAATGACAGAGTGCCCAAACACATGGCTATTCTGTACCTTGCAGTGGCACTCTCAAGAACATGAATTACAGATGCCTAAACAAGCATCTGGACCCTAGGCAGTACCCCAGAAATAAAAATTACAAAGATGGGAAAGGAAGGGAATAGGAGATGAGTAGTGAATTTATGGGAGAGCCAAGACTTACCAAGCAATCTGGTTGCTGTTCATTTACCCACTCTGCCTCTCCTGGCTAATTGACAACCTGAATGAAATTGTTGGTGAGGAAAGCAGTGCGAACATGCACAATGTGCTGTGATTAGAAAGGGCACTGCTGGGGAGAGGAGCATCAGATCAGCCAAGCTGAAGTTTCCTGTGTATTCCCTCTGGCTTTTCTCCTGAGAGTTACCTGCCTTTTATTCTCAGTTCTGTTGCTTTCAGTCCTGTTGTTGCAGCTTGCACCTCTTCTCTAAAATGTAAAATGCAATCTCTTTCAGTGTAATGAAGGCAAAGGGAGCTGATGTTCCTTCTGCTCCTAGGAGAATAAAAATGCCACAGTATTTTATACTGATTCTGCATGGCAGGGAAGGGATAATCCAGCTCTCAATAACCAAAATAAGTCATACAGTTACTGTAATAGCAAGCAGGGCTCGATAGCAGACCCAGAACAGTTTGGTTGCATATTCATTCTCTGTTACCCCTAGGGTGCAATTGAGGATCCTAACCAATGGGCAGGATTTGGTCTCCCTGACTCAAAGGGGTCCCACATGCTGTCTAAGGTCAGCTCATCTTCTTATTGAATTTTAGGAATCCTATCACCCGTTTATGTCGTCCCCTCCTTAGTAACAATATCTGGGCTTGCAACAGAGCAATTGAGGTTTCCTGCACCTTGTCTCTCCCAGTGCACAGATGTGAGTTAACCTCACGAGATTCTGCTGTTTCTGAGGGGAAAAAAAGGAACTAACCCTGAAGAATGGGCAATCTGCAAGGGTACATGAACACATTCAATAGCGTTGTGCACCAAGTGGTGTCTGGATGGTCAGTGAGGAAACCAGGTGGAATTTGTTCAAATTACCACTGAAAAGCACAAGATTGAAAAAAAACACAGCTTGTCCTGTTCTGTTATTGAAAAAAACACAGCTTGTCCCTGTTCTGTTAAGGTTCCAATTTCCTCTCTTTTTGGTGGCAGGAGAGCCACAGCTTAGGAAAGAAGATCAAGATTTGTGTACTTAACCCCTTCGGCCTGGTGAAGGATGCTATATTCCCAAGCAGCTTTCAGAAGTTGCAGTCACAGCACTGATTGTGTACATATTAATCCCCAATAAATATTTTCCAGGTCAAATGGCACAGTTCAGAAGTTGTGAAGAAGGACAACATCCTGAAAAGCACTGAGAAACAAGCAAGCAAGCAAGCCGATACAGCAGAAAATGCAATCATAATATTGTAGTAAAGACAGCTTTGAGAAGAGGAGAGACCTTACAAGACAGGGTTACTTTAGTCTGCAGTAAGTGAAGATTAATAATGAACATAGATTGTTCAAATGAATCATATAATAATGGATGCCCTGAATGTTTTGTGATGGATGGCTAGACAGAAGTTAGTGCCATGAACACTGGTGATTGAACTGGCATACAAAACAGGTAGGAAGGAGGTTTCGGTCAGAGAAGGGCACAGGCAGCATCTGTCAGTAGGAGGGCAAAACTCACCTCCTGGAGAACAGCCATATTCTCCAACCTCTGATAGGAAGGAGAAAACCAATGAAAAGGGAACAGTCAATGCTCGCACAAGGGCAGCCATGTCAGGCTGCACAGAGCCTGATGGATGTGTTCAGGAGCAATCTTTATCACCTGGAGCTTCAGTGTGGATAGTTGCAGTTATATTGGATTAGGAGCTTGCACAAAACTGCTTTTCTGCCCTGCAGTCTGCTCAACCCAAACAACATTTTGAATTTGCGGTTCGGGTAGCAGCCTGAGTATTTGACACTGATTCACTACAGATAAGAGATAAGACTCTTGATAGGTGCTTTGTATATAATATCTTTTTCCTGATACAGCAGTGGCTTTTCAATTTACTGGCTAAGGTAGCAGAGTTTGCTAACTGGCACCTGAAAAATGCCACATCTGCCCCCTGTGACACCCATCAATAAGTAAATTCGGTGCAAGCTATTGAAACATTGCTAGGTGATGAACAAATGCCATATAGGGCTGGCTGACTGGACCAGAGCAGCCACAGAGTTTCAGAGACTGCCCCCTCTCACCACATACCCTTACTAGCCCAGCTGGGGCCAGTTGTGTTCTTCTCTCATGTCTCTCTTCCCCAGGCCGTGAAAAATGTAGCTGACCCACTGGAAAAAAAAGTCAGAGCCTGTGAAACTGGTAAGAGGTACAAAAAAAGAGAAGGAAAAAAAAAGCATAGCAAGGATTTTTCCTGCTCTGATGATAGGTATAATCTGAAAAAAAAAAAAAAAACAAACCAAAAAAACCCTAACCCAACAACAACAACAACAAAACAAAGAGACAGAGCCTCTCATTACCCTCCTTGCTGGATAGATGCAAAACTAATTAAAAAAGCAGCAGGAGAAGGGGTGTGACACAAAATCTCACTGCAAAAAGTATGCTCGCTCCTTCTATTTTTGCCAGAATTTGTACACGTTTTCAAGTCCTACCCAGCCAACACTATAGTGGAGAAACTCAAATAAGCTGATAGACCTGGGACCAATGTTTCTGCAAGTGTGAAGAAATGGTGACATACCCAGCTGCACCATGACTGCTCTTTGCCTTCTGACTGCACCATAGCCCATTCACCATTGTAGCCATTGATAATGGGGAAAGCAGGAGAGGAGAGTGTACCAGCAGTGTTTGGATGCCATTCCAATAGCAACACTTAAAATGAGTTGGTCTGATCACCATCTACCTCCTTTAG